>NW_028283946.1:0-15000 GCF_059441095.1 Idiotropiscis lumnitzeri
TTATAACAAAAAAACCAAATTATTATTAAAACGTATTATTTTTTTATTCCCCAGCCATTCTTTTTGTATTTATTTAATTACTCCGACTTTTATCTGCTGGTACGCCGTCCGGTGTGCCCTGTGAAATGAAAGGTGGCATTCTTTATTCATTTATTTATTTATTCTTTTATACATTCATAACTGACAGCTTCGCGCTCCGCTCGTGCCCGGGCGGAAGAGGTGCTCCAATTCGGCTTAACTGTGACACACACCCGCCCTCCTCCCCCGGAGCTTCCATTCGGTTAAACTTAGGGGCCGCTTGGCACCGCCCGTGCCCGGGGAAGGTGCTCCTCTTCGGCTTACTGTGACGCGAGCATGCCCTCCTCCTCCGGAGCTTCCATTCGGTTAAACTTAGGGGCCGCTTGGAATCGCCCGTGCCCGGGGAAGGTGCTCCTCTTCGGCTTACTGTGACGCGAGCATGCCCTCCTCCTCCGGAGCTTCCATTCGGTTAAACTTAGGGGCCGCTTGGCACCGCCCGTGCCCGGGGAAGGTTCTCCTCTACGGCTTAACTGCCACGCACGCCGGCCGGAGCTCTGGTACTGTCCGAACCGCGCGAAACGTCGCCACCGATCGTGTCCGGGGGAACGTGCTCTTCTTCGTCCACTCTCCTCTTCGCCCACGCTCTTCTTCGGCGCACACCGGCCGTCTAACCGCTCCAGCGCCCCGTCGTGCCGCTCGGCGAAACTACAATGCCCCCGAATATTTTTTAGACCCGCGAAGCACTGAACCCGCGAAAGGTGAACCGCCAAGTAGCGAGGGTTCACTGTATGTATAAGACCAAGACCTACAAAAAAGTCTCTTGGAGCAATGAGCTAGGTTTTACAGGAAGTCGGCCATTTTGAATTTACTTAAAAGGGGGCGGGTCACCACAATGGACTTTGTGTAGAAATTATAATTGGGGCCCGAGCAGCGACCGCGGCGAGGTCCCTATTGTTTTTGTAGAAATTATTATTATTATTATTATTAGGGCCCGAGCAGTGACCGCTGCGAGGTCCCTATTGTTTTTCTAGAAATTGTTATTAGGGCCCGAGCTGCGACGGCTGCGAGGTCCCTATTGTTTTTGTAGAAAATATTATTACTTTTATTATTATTATTATTATTATTATTAGGGCCTGAGCAGCGACCGCTGCGAAGTCCCTGTTGTTTTTGTAGAAATTATTATTATTATTATTTTTCCGATTGTTCGATTGCATTTTTGACCCCCGAAACATGCACAAAAACTCACCAAACTTGGCAATCTCATCGGGCATGGGGAGAAATTTGATATTTTAAACGTCTAATATGAACAGGAAGTGAGTTATGAATTTTTGAAAGTCCGACTTTTGCCCTTTTTTGCATGTTTACAGGGGTCATTCTTTTGCACCCTGATCCTAAAGGCTTCATCTGATTGCCTTAAAATTCTGTCTGTAGCATCTTAAGACCTGGGACAAACACTGGGGCTAAAATTGGGGCTAAAATCTTTTGTTTCCGAAATACTATATGACGGGGGCGGGGCTTCAAAGTTTTCACTTAAGATTTCCTTCGCCGCAATGGACAAAATGCTTAATAACTCTCCTGCACATGCTGCTAAAAATCCAAAACTTCACATGTACATAAAGAGTCGGTACCTGAAGACATCTATATGTTTATACTCTGTTATACACCTTGCGCCAATCAATATAATTTTTTACATTTTGACGTACTGCACGGTGCCCTTTTAACGAATCCGATTGAAAATTGGCTAGAAAAGACTCAAGACATTGATCTTACTCTATCCCTATTTTTGTGACTTTCCTTCGAAGGGCGTGGCTATTACGGTGCCGCAGAGTCTGATTATTCTCCGTGGCAACAAAAGTTCCTGCAAAATGATTCAGATGATCCATCTTCTCGAAATTTTTCACATTTGAGGATATTCAGGCCCTGAAGACGGCTGCCAACTTATTTTTGATCGCAGTGGTAGCGCCACCAACTGGTTAAAACAAATACAAATTATTTTCGTTGATTTTTTTCTCCGGGCAGGTTAACAAAATCTACCTTATATTTGCTCGGATGAGTGTTTAGGCCTTGAGGATGTCACAATACGAAAGTCTTTCGCCTTCTTCAGAGTGTCACATGATGGTGTCTTGTGACCCGTCTTTATCAGCTGATGTTCCATGAGGGCGTGACTTACCTGTCACAAGAATGAAGGCAAGTCACGCCCCCCGCTGTCCGTTCACTCCGCCAAGATGCTGCTCCAGGTGGTAGAGAGGATTGTCTCTGTTCATGGTTTTTATGCCTCGCTTGCAGATCTCAATGGCCTCTCTGATCCAGCGCTGTTGTTTGTTCTCTTCGGTGCGGATGACCTTGCCCTTCTCCCGGTCTATGATGTGGTTTTCCCTTTTGCAGTGGTCAGTGATTGCTGATTTGTAATGTTCATGTTGTGCTTGTTCTTTTACTGCTCTGATTTTTCATTTTTTTGACAGGTAAGTCACACCCACATGGAACATCAGCTGATAAAGACGGGTCTCAAGACACCATCATGCGACACTCTGAAGAAGGCGAAAGACTCGCCGAAACATGTCAGGTAAAAAATTAACCTAAAACATAATTGTCTGCTTTTAATGAATCAGTCAAATATCAATAATAAGAAGACAAAATGAACCTAATACAAATAAATGAATGCTTAATAACGCCCCTGCACATGCTCCTAAAAATCCAAACCTTCACCTGTAAATAAAACGTCCCGACCTGAAGACATCTTAATGTTATTATTTTGTTATACACACAGCGCCGCCAAGTGGAATCAAAAATGTGTTTTTATTTTAATTTTCACGTACTGCACGGTGCCCTTTTGACGAATCCGACTGAAAATTAGTCAGAAAAGACTCAAGACAATGATCTTACTCTCTGCCGAATTTTGTGACGTTTTGGCAAAAGGCGTGGCTATTACGGTGCTGAAAAGTCCGATTGTACTTTGTGGCAACAAAAGCTCCGGCAACATGACTCAGATGATCCTATCTTCTCGAAGTTGTACACATTTGAGGATACTTCAGCCCTGAAGACATCTACCAACTTATTTTTCATCGTAGTAGTAGCGCCACCAACTGGTAAAAGCTAATACAAGTTATTTTCTTGGATGTTTTTCTCCGTGCAACTCAACAAGGTCGCCCTCATATATGCTCGGATGACTGTTTCGGCCATGAGGATGTCACAATACGAAATTCATCCTTTTTCGTGAAAAGTTGTGGGAGTGGCATTGCACTGTTCGGCAATAAAACAACGCTGATTATGAGGTTCTAAATATGAACGACAACTCGTGAAACTTTACACACACATCAGGCAGAGCAAATTTATCAATATTTTATACGTTAGTTGTGCAGCTTTTTTGAAATGGCTCGCCTTGGCCCTCGAGAAAAGTTAAAAAAAGAATAGAATAGAAATAGAAATCCCTTTATTGTCATTGTACTCAAGTGTGCAACGAGATTAGAGGGCTCCCCTCTCCAGTGCAATACAACAATAATACAGACAATATATAAATTAGATAAATAAATAAGACAGTGCAATGGAATTCAGTACTGAATAGGGCATATAGAAACACATCACAATGCTGTTTTGCAAGGTTAGGGTGGTCTCGTGTGTGTGTGAGAGTTCAGTATGGAGATGGCTCTCGGAAAGAAACTGTTTCTCAGTCTATTGGTCCTTGATTTGATGCATCTGTAGCGCCTGCCAGAGGGCAACCGGTCGAACAGGTGTGAGTTTGGGTGGGTATTGTCTTTGACGATGTTGAGAGCCCCTCTGAGGCACCGGGCGGTGTAGATGTCCGACAGCGAGGGGAGAGGGCAGCCAATAATCCTTTGCGCTGTTTTGACTGTCCTCTGGAGCCTCACTCTGTCCGCCTCAGTGCAGCCGCTGTACCAGGTGGAGACAGAGTACGTCAGCAGGCTCTCGATGGACGAGTGGTAGAAGGCCAGCAGCAGCTTCCTGTCCAGGTTGAATTTCCTGAGGACTCTCAGGAAGTGCAGACGTTGGCGGACCTTCTTTACCACTGCTGTGGTGTTGTGACTCCAAGAAAGGTCATCGGAGATCTGTACTCCCAGGAACTTGAACGTGTGGACCCTCTCCACACACACGCCTTCGATGCAGAGGGGTGCGGCAGCGTCTTGTTCCTCCTGAAGTCGACGACAATCTCCTTTGTTTTAGCAGAGTTAAGGTGCAGTCTGTTGTCCTTGCACCAAGTTGTCAGTCTCCCTACCTCCTCTCTGTAGGCTGTCTCGTCACCTTCCGAGATCAGACCGACCACTGTCGTGTCGTCAGCAAACTTGACGATGGTGTTGTTGCCGTGGGCCGGGCTGCAGTCGTAGGTGTAGAGGGCGTACAGGAGAGGGCTCAGCACGCATCCTTGGGGGGAACCGGTGCTCACCATGAGGGTGGAGGACGTGTAGGGGCCGAGCAACACAGTCTGGGGTCTGTTGGTCAGAAAGTCCTTAATCCAGATGTGTGTGAGGGCAGGGAGGCCGAGAGTGTCCAGTTTGGCGACGAGGATGTCTGGGATGATTGTGTTGAATGCCGAGCTGTAGTCCACAAAGAGCATCCTTGCATAGCTCCGCTGTTGTTCCAGGTGGCCCAGCACAACATGCAGAGCAGCCCTGGTTGAGTGTTTCACCTCGCTTTTTGTAAATTTTATGGAGTACAGTGAACCCTCGGTTATCGCGGTTAATGGGGACCGAGACCACCCGCGAAAACTGAAAATCCGCGAAGTAGCGGCGCACCTTCAAAAATGCTTTAAAAAAAAATACAATATATATATATATATATATATATATATACGGGGAGAGAGAGAGTGAAATTCATGTTATAACAAAAAAAACAAATTATTATTAAAACGTATTATTTTTTTATTCCCCAGCCATTCTTTTTGTATTTATTTAATTACTCCGACTTTTACCTGCTGGTACGCCGTCCGGTGTGCCCTGTGCAATGAAAGGTGCCATTCTTTATTTATTTATTTATTTATTCATTCATAACTGACAGCTTCGCGCTCCGCTCGTGCCCGGGCGGAAGAGGTGCTCCAATTCGGCTTAACTGTGACACACGCCCACCCTCCTCCCCCGGAGCTTCCATTCGGTTAAACTTAGGGGCCGCTTGGCACCGCCGTGCCCGGGGAAGGTGCTCCTCTTCGGCTTACTGTGTCGCGAGCATGCCCTCCTCCTCCGGAGCTTCCATTCGGTTAAACTTAGGGGCCGCTTGGAACCGCCCGTGCCCGGGGAAGGTGCTCCTCTTCGGCTTACTGTGACGCGAGCATGCCCTCCTCCTCCGGAGCTTCCATTCCATTAAACTTAGGGGCCGCTTGGCACCGCCCGTGCCCGGGGAAGGTGCTCCTCTACGGCTTAACTGCCACGCACGCCGGCCGGAGCTCTGGTACGGTCCGAACCGCGCGAAACGTCGCCACCGATCGTGTCCGGGGGAACGTGCTCTTCTTCGTCCACTCTCCTCTTCGCCCACGCTCTTCTTCGGCGCACGCCGGCCGTCTAACCGCTCCAGCGCCCCGTCGTGCCGCTCGGCGAAACTACAATGCCCCCGAATATTTTTTATACCCGCGAAGCACTGAACCCGCGAAAGGTGAACCGCGAAGTAGCGAGGGTTCACTGTATGTATAAGACCAAGACCTACAAAAAAGTCTCTTGGAGCAATGAGCTAGGTTTTACAGGAAGTCGGCCATTTTGAATTTACTTAAAAGGGGGCGGGTCACCACAATGGACTTTGTGTAGAAATTATTATTGGGGCCCGAGCAGCGACCGCGGCGAGGTCCCTATTGTTTATGTAGAAATTATTATTAGGGCCCGAGCAGCGACCGCTACGAGGTCCCCATTGTTTTTGTGGAAATTATTATTATTAATATTATTAGGGCCCGAGCAGTGACCGCTGCGAGGTCCCTATTGTTATTAGGGCCCGAGCTGCGACGGCTGCGAAGTCCCTATTGTTTTTGTAGAAATTATTATTATTATTATTTTTCCGATTGTTCGATCGCATTTTTGACCCCCGAAACATGCACAAAAATTCACCAAACTTGGCAGTCTCATCGGGCATGGCGAAAAATTTGATATTTTAACGTCTAATATGAACAGGAAGTGAGTTATGAATTTTTGAAAGTCCGACTTTTGCCCTTTTTTGCATGTTTACAGGGGTCATTCTTTTGCACCCTGATCCTAAAGGCTTCATCTGATTGCCTTAAAATTCTGTCTGTAGCATCTTAAGACCTGGGACAAACACTGGGGCTAAAATCTTTTGTTTCCGAAATACTATATGAACGGGGGCGGGGCTTCGAAGTTTTCACTTAAGATTTCCTTCGCCGCAATGGACAAAATGCTTAATAACTCTCCTGCACATGCTGCTAAAAATCCAAAACTTCACATGTACATAAAGAGTCGGTACCTGAAGACATCTATATGTTTATATTCAGTTATACACCTTGCGCCAATCAATATCATTTTTTACATTTTGACGTACTGCACGGTGCCCTTTTAACGAATCCGATTGAAAATTGGCTAGAAAAGACTCAAGACATTGATCTTACTCTATCCCTATTTTTGTGACTTTCCTTCGAAGGGCGTGGCTATTACGGTGCCGCAGAGTCTGATTAATCTCCGTGGCAACAAAAGTTCCTGCAAAATGATTCAGATGATCCATCTTCTCTAAATTTTTCACATTTGAGGATATTCAGGCCCTGAAGACGGCTGCCAACTTATTTTTGATCGCAGTGGTAGCGCCACCAACTGGTTAAAACAAATACAAATTATTTTCGTTTATGTTTTTCTCCGGGCAGGTTAACAAAATCTACCTTATATTTGTTCGGATGAGTGTTTAGGCCTTGAGGATGTCACAATACGAAAGTCTTTCGCCTTCTTCAGAGTGTCACATGATGGTGTCTTGTGACCCGTCTTTATCAGCTGATGTTCCATGAGGGCGTGACTTACCTGTCACAAGAATGAAGGCAAGTCACGCCCCCCGCTGTCCGTTCACTCCGCCAAGATGCTGCTCCAGGTGGTAGAGAGGATGAAGGCTCCCTTGTCTCTGTTCATGGTTTTTATGCCTCGCTTGCAGATCTCAATGGCCTCTCTGATCCAGCGCTGTTGTTTGTTCTCTTCGTTGCGGATGACCCTGCCCTTCTCCCGGTCCATGATGTGGTTTTCCCTTTTGCAGTGGTCAGTGATTGCTGATTTGTAATATTCATGTTGTGCTTGTTCTTTTACTGCTCTGATTTTTCATTTTTTTGACAGGTAAGTCACACCCTCATGGAACATCAGCTGATAAAGACGGGTCTCAAGACACCATCATGCGACACTCTGAAGAAGGCGAAAGACTCGCCGAAACATGTCAGGTAAAAAATTAACCTAAAACATAATTGTCTGCTTTTAATGAATCTGTCAAATATCAATAATAAGAAGACAAAATGAACCTAATACAAATAAATGAATGCTTAATAACTCCCCTGCACATGCTCCTAAAAATCCAAACCTTCACCTGTAAATAAAACGTCCCGACCTGAAGACATCTTAATGTTATTATTTTGTTATACACACAGCGCCGCCAAGTGGAATCAAAAATGTGTTTTTATTTTAATTTTCACATACTGCACGGTGCCCTTTTGACGAATCCGACTGAAAATTTGTCAGAAAAGACTCAAGACAATGATCTTACTCTCTGCCGAATTTTGTGACGTTTTGGCAAAAGGCGTGGCTATTACGGTGCTGAAAAGTCCGATTGTACTTTGTGGCAACAAAAGCTCCGGCAACATGACTCAGATGATCCTATCTTCTCGAAGTTGTACACATTTGAGGATACTTCAGCCCTGAAGACATCTACCAACTTATTTTTCATCGTAGTAGTAGCGCCACCAACTGGTAAAAGCTAATACAAATTATTTTCTTGGATGTTTTTCTCCGTGCAACTCAACAAGGTCGCCCTCATATATGCTCGGATGACTGTTTCGGCCATGAGGATGTCACAATACGAAATTCATCCTTTTTCGTGAAAAGTTGTGGGAGTGGCATTGCACTGTTCGGCAATAAAACAACGCTGATTATGAGGTTCTAAATATGAACGACAACTCGTGAAACTTTACACACACATCAGGCAGAGCAAATTTATCAATATTTTATCCGTTAGTTGTGCAGCTTTTTTGAAATGGCTCGCCATGGCCCTCGAGAAATGTTCAAAAAAGCAGCCCTGGTTGAGTGTTTCACCTCGCTTTTTGTAAATTTTATGGAGTACAGTGAACCCTCGGTTATCGCGGTTAATGTTAAAATGGTCGAATGGTCAATGACAAGAATTGCAGTGCAAGCACGTATTATCGGCGCGGGTTCGATCCCCACCTGATGTGCCTCGCATGATTTCTTTGGCTGCCAGGATGGCCGAGTGGTCTAAGGCGCCGCGTTCAGGACCCAGTCTCCCCAGGAGGCCTGGGTTCGAATCTCGAATTTCCCCATTGTGGGACTAATAAAGGGAATATTAGTATTATTATGGCTGCCAGGATGGCCGAGTGGTCTAAGGCGCCGCGTTCAGGACCCAGTCTCCCCACGAGGCCTGGGTTCGAATCTCAAATTTCCCCATTGTGGGACTAATAAAGGGAATATTATATTATTATTATTATATTATAATGGGGACCGAGACCACCCGCAAAAACTGAAAATCCGCGAAGTAGCGGCGCACCTTCAAAAATGCTTAAAAAAAAATACAATATATATAATAAATATATAAATATATATATATATATATATATTTATATATATATATATATATATATATATATATACGAGGAGAGAGAGAGAGAGTGAAATTCATGTTATAACAAAAAAACCAAATTATTATTAAAACGTATTATTTTTTTATTCCCCAGCCATTCTTTTTGTATTTATTTAATTACTCCGACTTTTACCTGCTGGTACGCCGTCCGGTGTGCCCTGTGAAATGAAAGGTGGCATTCTTTATTTATTTATTTATTTATTCATTTATTCATTCATAACTGACAGCTTCGCGCTCCGTTCGTGCCCGGGCGGAAGAGGTGTTCCAATTCGGCTTAACTGTGACACACGCCCGCCCTCCTCCCCCGGAGCTTCCATTCGGTTAAACTTAGGGGCCGCTTGGCACCGCCCGTGCCCGGGGAAGGTGCTCCTCTTCGGCTTACTGTGTCGCGAGCATGCCCTCCTCCTCCGGAGCTTCCATTCGGTTAAACTTAGGGGCCGCTTGGAACCGCCCGTGCCCGGCGAAGGTGCTCCTCTTCGGCTTACTGTGACGCGAGCATGCCCTCCTCCTCCGGAGCTTCCATTCGGTTAAACTTAGGGGCCGCTTGGAACCGCCCGTGCCCGGGGAAGGTGCTCCTCTTCGGCTTTCTGTGACGCGAGCATGCCCTCCTCCTCCGGAGCTTCCATTCGGTTAAACCTAGGGGCCGCTTGGCACCGCCCGTGCCCGGGGAAGGTGCTCCTCTACGGCTTAACTGCCACGCACGCCGGCCGGAGCTCTGGTACGGTCCGAACCGCGCGAAACGTCGCCACCGATCGTGTCCGGGGGAACGTGCTCTTCTTCGTCCAATCTCCTCTTCGCCCACGCTCTTCTTCGGCGCACGCCGGCCGTTTAACCGCTCCAGCGCCCGTCGTGCCGCTCGGCGAAACTACAATGCCCCCGAATATTTTTTATACCCGCGAAGCACTGAACCCGCGAAAGGTGAACCGCGAAGTAGCGAGGGTTCACTGTATGTATAAGGCCAAGACCTACAAAAAAGTCTCTTGGAGCAATGAGCTAGGTTTTACAGGAAGTCGGCCATTTTGAATTTACTTAAAAGGGGGCGGGTCACCACAATGGACTTTGTGTAGAAATTATTATTGGGGCCCGAGCAGCGACCGCGGCGAGGTCCCTATTGTTTATGTAGAAATTATTATTAGGGCCGAGCAGCGACCGCTACGAGGTCCCCATTGTTTTTGTGGAAATTATTATTATTATTATTATTAGGGCCCGAGCAGTGACCGCTGCGAGGTCCCTATTGTTTTTCTAGAAAATATTATTACTTTTTTTATTATTATTATTATTATTATTATTAGGGCCTGAGCAGCGACCGCTGCGAAGTCCCTGTTGTTTTTGTAGAAATTATTATTATTATTATTTTTCCGATTGTTCGATCGCATTTTTGACCCCCGAAACATGCACAAAAACTCACCAAACTTGGCAGTCTCATCGGGCATGGCGAGAAATTTGATATTTTAAACGTCTAATATGAACAGGAAGTGAGTTATGAATTTTTGAAAGTCCGACTTTTGCTCTTTTTTGCATGTTTACAGGGGTCATTCTTTTGCACCCTGATCCTAAAGGCTTCATCTGATTGCCTTAAAATTTTGTCTGTAGCATCTTAAGACCTGGGACAAACACTGGGGCTAAAATCTTTTGTTTCCGAAATACTATATGACGGGGGCGGGGCTTCAAAGTTTTCACTTAAGATTTCCTTCGCCGCAATGGACAAAATGCTTAATAACTCTCCTGCACATGCTGCTAAAAATCCAAAACTTCACATGTACATAAAGAGTCGGTACCTGAAGACATCTATATGTTTATATTCTGTTATACACCTTGCGCCAATCAATATCATTTTTTACGTTTTGACGTACTGCACGGTGCCCTTTTAACGAATCCGATTGAAAATTGGCGAGAAAAGACTCAAGACATTGATCTTACTCTATCCCTATTTTTGTGACTTTCCTTCGAAGGGCGTGGCTATTGCGGTGCCGCAGAGTCTGATTATTCTCCGTGGCAACAAAAGTTCCTGCAAAATGATTCAGATGATCCATCTTCTCGAAATTTTTCACATTTGAGGATATTCAGGCCCTGAAGACGGCTGCCAACTTATTTTTGATCGCAGTGGTAGCGCCACCAACTGGTAAAACAAATACAAATTATTTTCGTTGATGTTTTTCTCCGGGCAGGTTCACAAAATCTACCTTATATTTGCTCGGATTAGTGTTTAGGCCTTGAGGATGTCACAATACGAAAGTCTTTCGCCTTCTTCAGAGTGTCACATGATGGTGTCTTGTGACCCGTCTTTATCAGCTGATGTTCCATGAGGGCGTGACTTACCTGTCACAAGAATGAAGGCAAGTCACACCCCCCGCTGTCCGTTCACTCCGCCAAGATGCTGCTCCAGGTGGTAGAGAGGATGAAGGCTCCCTTGTCTCTGTTCATGGTTTTTATGCCTCGCTTGCAGATCTCAATGGCCTCTCTGATCCAGCGCTGTTGTTTGTTCTCTTCGGTGCGGATGACCCTGCCCTTCTCCCGGTCCATGATGTGGTTTTCCCTTCTGCAGTGGTCAGTGATTGCTGATTTGTAATATTCATGTTGTGCTTGTTCTTTTACTGCTATGATTTTTCATTTTTTTGACAGGTAATTCACACCCTCATGGAACATAAGCTGATAAAGACGGGTCTCAAGACACCATCATGCGACACTCTGAAGAAGGCGAAAGACTCGCCGAAACATGTCAGGTAAAACATTTACCTAAAACATAATTGTCTGCTTTTAATGAATCTGTCAAATATCAATAATAAGAAGACAAAATGAACCTCATACAAATAAATGAATGCTTAATAACTCCCCTGCACATGCTCCTAATAATCCAAACCTTCACCTGTAAATAAAATGTCCCGACCTGAAGACATCTTAATGTTATTATTTTGTTATACACACAGCGCCGCCAAGTGGAATCAAAAATTTGTTTTTATTTTAATTTTCACATACTGCACGGTGCCCTTTTGACGAATCCGACTGAAAATTAGTCAGAAAAGACTCAAGACAATGATCTTACTCTCTGCCGAATTTTGTGACGTTTTGGCAAAAGGCGTGGCTATTACGGTGCTGAAAAGTCCGATTGTACTCTGTGGCAACAAAAGCTCCGGCAACATGACTCAGATGATCCTATCTTCTCGAAGTTGTACACATTTGAGGATACTTCAGCCCTGAAGACATCTACCAACTTATTTTTCATCGTAGTAGTAGCGCCACCAACTGGTAAAAGCTAATACAAGTTATTTTCTTGGATGTTTTTCTCCGTGCAACTCAACAAGGTCGCCCTCATATATGCTCGGAGGACTGTTTCGGCCATGAGGATGTCACAATACGAAATTCATCCTTTTTCGTGAAAAGTTGTGGGAGTGGCATTGCACTGTTTGGCAATAAAACAACGCTGATTACGAGGTTCTAAATATGAACGACAACTCGTGAAACTTGACACACACATCAGGCAGAGCAAATTTATCAATATTTTATACGTTAGTTGTGCAGCTTTTTTGAAATGGCTCGCCATGGCCCTCGAGAAATGTTCAAAAAAGCAGCCCTGGTTGAGTGTTTCACCTCGCTTTTTGTAAATTTTATGGAGTACAGTGAACCCTCGGTTATCGCGGTTAATGGGGACCGAGACCACCCGCGGAAACTGAAAATCCGCGAAGTAGCGGCGCACCTTCAAAAATGCTTAAAAGAAAATACAATATATATAATAAATATATATATATATATATATATATATATATATATATATATATATATATATATATATATACGGGGAGAGAGAGAGAGAGAGAGTGAAATTCATGTTATAACAAAAAAACCAAATTATTATTAAAACGTATTATTTTTTTATTCCCCAGCCATTCTTTTTGTATTTATTTAATTACTCCGACTTTTACCTGCTGGTACGCCGTCCGGTGTGCCCTGTGAAATGAAAGGTGGCATTCTTTATTTATTTATTTATTTATTCATTTATTCATTCATAACTGACAGCTTCGCGCTCCGTTCGTGCCCGGGCGGAAGAGGTGTTCCAATTCGGCTTTACTGTGACACACGCCCGCCCTCCTGCCCCGGAGCTTCCATTCGGTTAAACTTAGGGGCCGCTTGGCACCGCCCGTGCCCGGGGAAGGTGCTCCTCTTTGGCTTACTGTGACGCGAGCATGCCCGCCTCCTCCGGAGCTTCCATTCGGTTAAACTTAGGGGCCGCTTGGAACCGCCCGTGCCCGGGGAAGGTGCTCCTCTTTGGCTTACTGTGACGCGAGCATGCCCTCCTCCTCCGGAGCTTCCATTCGGTTAAACTTAGGGGCCGCTTGGCACCGCCCGTGCCCGGGGAAGGTACTCCTCTACGGCTTAACTGCCACGCACGCCGGCCGGAGCTCTGGTACGGTCCGAACCGCGCGAAACGTCGCCACCGATCGTGTCCGGGGGAACGTGCTCTTCTTCGTCCACTCTCCTCTTCGCCCACGCTCTTCTTCGGCGCACGCCGGCCGTCTAACCGCTCCAGCGCCCGTCGTGCCGCTCGGCGAAACTACAATGCCCCCGAATATTTTTTATACCCGCGAAGCACTGAACCCGCGAAAGGTGAACCGCGAAGTAGCGAGGGTTCACCGTATGTATAAGACCAAGACCTACAAAAAAGTCTCTTGGAGCAATGAGCTAGGTTTTACAGGAAGTCGGCCATTTTGAATTTACTTAAAAGGGGCGGGTCACCACAATGGACTTTGTGTAGAAATTATTATTGGGGCCCGAGCAGCGACCGCGGCGAGGTCCCTATTGTTTATGTAGAAATTATTATTAGGGCCCGAGCAGCGACCGCTACGAGGTCCCCATTGTTTTTGTGGAAATTATTATTATTTTTATTATTATTATTATTAGGGCCCGAGCAGTGACCGCTGCGAGGTCCCTATTGTTTTTCTAGAAATTGTTATTAGGGCCCAAGCTGCGACGGCTGCGAGGTCCCTACTGTTTTTGTAGAAAATATTATTACTTTTATTATTATTATTATTATTATTATTATTAGGGCCTGAGCAGCGACCGCTGCGAAGTCCCTATTGTTTTTGTAGAAATTATTATTATTATTATTTTTCCGATTGTTCGATTGCATTTTTGTCCCCCGAAACATGCACAAAAATTCACCAAACTTGGCAGTCTCATCGGGCATGGCGAAAAATTTGATATTTTAACGTCTAATATGAACAGGAAGTGAGTTATGAATTTTTGAAAGTCCGACTTTTGCCCTTTTTTGCATGTTTACAGGGGTCATTCTTTTGCACCCTGATCCTAAAGGCTTCATCTGATTGCCTTAAAATTCTGTCTGTAGCATCTTAAGACCTGGGACAAACACTGGGACTAAAATTTTTTGTTTCCGAAATACTATATGACGGGGGCGGGGCTTCGAAGTTTTCACTTAAGATTTCCTTCGCCGCAATGGACAAAATGCTTAATAACTCTCTTGCACATGCTGCTAAAAATCCAAAACTTCACATGTACATAAAGAGTCGGTACCTGAAGACATCTATATGTTTATATTCAGTTATACACCTTGCGCCAATCAATATCATTTTTTACATTTTGACGTACTGCACGGTGCCCTTTTAACGAATCCGATTGAAAATTGGCTAGAAAAGACTCAAGACATTGATCTTACTCTATCCCTATTTTTGTGACTTTCCTTCGAAGGGCGTGGCTATTACGGTGCCGCAGAGTCTGATTATTCTCCGTGGCAACAAAAGTTCCTGCAAAATGATTCAGATGATCCATCTTCTCGAAATTTTTCACATTTGAGGATATTCAGGCCCTGAAGACGGCTGCCAACTTATTTTTGATCACAGTGGTAGCGCCACCAACTGGTTAAAACAAATACAAATTATTTTCGTTGATGTTTTTCTCCGGGCAGGTTAACAAAATCTACCTTATATTTGCTCGGATGAGTGTTTAGGCCTTGAGGATGTCACAATACGAAAGTCTTTCGCCTTCTTCAGAGTGTCACATGATGGTGTCTTGTGGCCCGTCTTTATCAGCTGATGTTCCATGAGGGCGTGACTTACCTGTCACAAGAATGAAGGCAAGTCACGCCCCCCGCTGTCCGTTAACTCCGCCAAGATGCTGCTCCAGGTGGTAGAGAGGATGAAGGCTCCCTTGTCTCTGTTCATGGTTTTTATGCCTCGCTTGCAGATCTCA
>NW_028283947.1:7500-20000 GCF_059441095.1 Idiotropiscis lumnitzeri
CGGGGAGCGAGCGCCCCCCAGCTCCATCGCTCCGGGGGTAATAGGCCGGCGTCTGCCACACTTAGCCCGGAGAGGAGCACCTTCCCCGGGCACGGGCGGGGAGCGAGCGCCCCCAGCTCCATCGCTCCGGGGGTAATAGGCCGGCGTCTGTCACACTTAGCCCGAATAGGAGCACCTTCCCCGGGCACGGGAGGTGCCAAGCGGCCCCTAAGTCTACCCTCATGGAAGCTCCGGAGGAGGAGGGCGGGCGTGTGTCACACTTAGCCCGGAGAGGAGCACCTTCCCCGGGCACAGGCGGTGCCAAGCGGCCCCTAAGTTTGCCCTTATGGAAGCTCCGGAGGAGGAGTGCGGGCGTGTGTCACACTTAGCCCGGAGAGGAGCACCTTCCCCGGGCACAGGCGGTGCCAAGCGGCCCCTAAGTTTGCCCAAATGGAAGCTCCGGAGGAGGAGTGCGGGCGTGTGTCACACTTGGCCCGAATAGGAGCACCTTCCCCGGGCACAGGCGGTGCCAAGCGGCCCCTAAGTTTACCCTCATGGAAACTCCGGAGGAGGAGGGCGGGCGTGTGTCACACTTGGCCCGAATATGAGGACCTTCCCCGGGCACAGGCCGTGCCAAGCGGCCCCTAAGTCTACCCTTATGGAAGCTCCGGAGGAGGAGTGCATGCTGCCTGACAGTGAAGCCGAATAGGAGCACCTTCCCCGGGCACAGACGGTGCCAAGCGGCCCCTAAGTTTGCCCTTATGGAAGCTCCGGAGGAGGAGTGCATGCTGTGTGACAGTGAAGCCGAATAGGAGCACCTTCCCCGGGCACAGACGGTGCCAAGCGGCCCCTAAGTCTACCCTTATGGAAGCTCCGGAGGAGGAGTGCGGGCGTGTGTCACACTTGGCCCGAATATGAGCACCTTCCCCGGGCACAGGCGGTGCCAAGCGGCCCCTAAGTTTGCCCAAATGGAAGCTCCGGAGGAGGAGTGCGGGCGTGTGTCACACTTGGCCCGAATATGAGCACCTTCCCCGGGCACAGGCGGTGCCAAGCGGCCCCTAAGTTTGCCCAAATGGAAGCTCCGGAGGAGGAGTGCGGGCGTGTGTCACACTTGGCCCGAATATGAGCACCTTCCCCGGGCACAGACGGTGCCAAGCGGCCCCTAAGTTTGCCCAAATGGAAGCTCCGGAGGAGGAGTGCATGCTGCCTGACAGTGAAGCCGACTATGAGCACCTTCCCCGGGCACAGGCGGTGCCAAGCGGCCCCTAAGTCTACCCTCATGGAAGCTCCGGAGGAGGAGTGCGGGCGTGTGTCACACTTGGCCCGAATATGAGCACCTTCCCCGGGCACAGACGGTGCCAAGCGGCCCCTAAGTTTGCCCAAATGGAAGCTCCGGAGGAGGAGTGCACGCTGTGTGACAGTGAAGCCGAATATGAGCACCTTCCCCGGGCACAGGCGGTGCCAAGCGGCCCCTAAGTTTGCCCTTATGGAAGCTCCGGAGGAGGAGTGCATGCTGTGTGACAGTGAAGCCGAATATGAGCACCTTCCCCGGGCACAGGCGGTGCCAAGCGGCCCCTAAGTTTGCCCAAATGGAAGCTCCGGAGGAGGAGTGCGGGCGTGTGTCACACTTGGCCCGAATAGGAGCACCTTCCCCGGGCACGGGCGGTGCCAAGCGGCCCCTAAGTTTGCCCAAATGGAAGCTCCGGAGGAGGAGTGCATGCTGCCTGACAGTGAAGCCGAATATGAGCACCTTCCCCGGGCACAGGCGGTGCCAAGCGGCCCCTAAGTCTACCCTAATGGAAGCTCCGGAGGAGGAGGGCGGGCGTGTGTCACACTTGGCCCGAATAGGAGCACCTTCCCCGGGCACAGGCGGTGCAAAGCGGCCCCTAAGTCGGTAAAGGTTGAAATAAGTAAATAAATACAAAAAGGACGAGGGGGGAAAAAAAAAGGCAAAAACGTATAAAATTCCCCCATTCATTTCAATGGGCTCGGCCGAATTGGGCTTGCGGGACCGCCGAGGGCACGCCGGAGGGCGGTTGAGTCGGTAAAAGTTGAAATAAATGAATAAATACAAAAAGGACGAGGGGGGGGAAAAAAAAGGCAAAAACGTATAAAATTCCCCCATTCATTTCAATGGGCTCGGCCGAATTGGGCTTGCGGGACCGCCGAGGGCACGCCGGAGGGCGGTTGAGTCGGTAAAAGTTGAAATAAATGAATAAATACAAAAAGAACGAGGGGGGGGGGAAAAAAGGCAAAAACGTATAAAATTCCCCCATTCATTTCAATGGGCTCGGCCGAATTGGGCTTGCGGGACCGCCGAGGGCACGCCGGAGGGCGGTTGAGTCGGTAAAAGTTGAAATAAATGAATAAATACAAAAAGAACGAGGGGGGGAAAAAAGGCAAAAACGTATAAAATCCCCCCATTCATTTCAATGGGCTCGGCCGAATTGGGCTTGCGGGACCGCCGAGGGCACGCCGGAGGGCGGTTGAGTCGGTAAAAGTTGAAATAAATGAATAAATACAAAAAGAACGAGGGGGGGAAAAAAAAGGCAAAAACGTATAAAATTCCCCCATTCATTTCAATGGGTTCGGCCGAATTGGGCTTGCGGGACCGCCGGGGGCACGCCGGAGGGCGGTTGAGTCGGTAAAAGTTGAAATAAATGAATAAATACAAAAAGAACGAGGGGGGGAAAAAAGGCAAAAACGTATAAAATCCCCCCATTCATTTCAATGGGCTCGGCCGAATTGGGCTTGCGGGACCGCCGAGGGCACGCCGGAGGGCGGTTGAGTCGGTAAAAGTTGAAATAAATGAATAAATACAAAAAGAACGAGGGGGGGGGGGAAAAAAGGCAAAAACGTATAAAATTCCCCCATTCATTTCAATGGGCTCGGCCGAATTGGGCTTGCGGGACCGCCGAGGGCACGCCGGAGGGCGGTTGAGTCGGTAAAAGTTGAAATAAATGAATAAATACAAAAAGAACGAGGGGGGGAAAAAAGGCAAAAACGTATAAAATCCCCCCATTCATTTCAATGGGCTCGGCCGAATTGGGCTTGCGGGACCGCCGAGGGCACGCCGGAGGGCGGTTGAGTCGGTAAAAGTTGAAATAAATGAATAAATACAAAAAGAACGAGGGGGGGAAAAAAAAGGCAAAAACGTATAAAATTCCCCCATTCATTTCAATGGGTTCGGCCGAATTGGGCTTGCGGGACCGCCGGGGGCACGCCGGAGGGCGGTTGAGTCGGTAAAAGTTGAAATAAATGAATAAATACAAAAAGAACGAGGGGGGGAAAAAAAAGGCAAAAACGTATAAAATTCCCCCATTCATTTCAATGGGTTCGGCCGAATTGGGCTTGCGGGACCGCCGGGGGCACGCCGGAGGGCGGTTGAGTCGGTAAAAGTTGAAATAAATGAATAAATACAAAAAGAACGAGGGGGGGAAAAAAGGCAAAAACGTATAAAATCCCCCCATTCATTTCAATGGGCTCGGCCGAATTGGGCTTGCGGGACCGCCGAGGGCACGCCGGAGGGCGGTTGAGTCGGTAAAAGTTGAAATAAATGAATAAATACAAAAAGAACGAGGGGGGAAAAAAAGGCAAAAACGTATAAAATTCCCCCATTCATTTCAATGGGCTCGGCCGAATTGGGCTTGCGGGACCGCCGAGGGCACGCCGGAGGGCGGTTGAGTCGGTAAAAGTTGAAATAAATGAATAAATACAAAAAGAACGAGGGGGGGAAAAAAAAGGCAAAAACGTATAAAATTCCCCCATTCATTTCAATGGGTTCGGCCGAATTGGGCTTGCGGGACCGCCGGGGGCACGCCGGAGGGCGGTTGAGTCGGTAAAAGTTGAAATAAATGAATAAATACAAAAAGAACGAGGGGGGGAAAAAAGGCAAAAACGTATAAAATCCCCCCATTCATTTCAATGGGCTCGGCCGAATTGGGCTTGCGGGACCGCCGAGGGCACGCCGGAGGGCGGTTGAGTCGGTAAAAGTTGAAATAAATGAATAAATACAAAAAGAACGAGGGGGGGGGGAAAAAAGGCAAAAACGTATAAAATCCCCCCATTCATTTCAATGGGCTCGGCCGAATTGGGCTTGCGGGACCGCCGAGGGCACGCCGGAGGGCGGTTGAGTCGGTAAAAGTTGAAATAAATGAATAAATACAAAAAGAACGAGGGGGGAAAAAAAGGCAAAAACGTATAAAATTCCCCCATTCATTTCAATGGGCTCGGCCGAATTGGGCTTGCGGGACCGCCGAGGGCACGCCGGAGGGCGGTTGAGTCGGTAAAAGTTGAAATAAATGAATAAATACAAAAAGAACGAGGGGGGGGAAAAAAAAGGCAAAAACGTATAAAATTCCCCCATTCATTTCAATGGGTTCGGCCGAATTGGGCTTGCGGGACCGCCGGGGGCACGCCGGAGGGCGGTTGAGTCGGTAAAAGTTGAAATAAATGAATAAATACAAAAAGAACGAGGGGGGGAAAAAAGGCAAAAACGTATAAAATCCCCCCATTCATTTCAATGGGCTCGGCCGAATTGGGCTTGCGGGACCGCCGAGGGCACGCCGGAGGGCGGTTGAGTCGGTAAAAGTTGAAATAAATGAATAAATACAAAAAGAACGAGGGGGAAAAAAAGGCAAAAACGTATAAAATTCCCCCATTCATTTCAATGGGCTCGGCCGAATTGGGCTTGCGGGACCGCCGAGGGCACGCCGGAGGGCGGTTGAGTCGGTAAAAGTTGAAATAAATGAATAAATACAAAAAGAACGAGGGGGGGAAAAAAAAGGCAAAAACGTATAAAATTCCCCCATTCATTTCAATGGGTTCGGCCGAATTGGGCTTGCGGGACCGCCGGGGGCACGCCGGAGGGCGGTTGAGTCGGTAAAAGTTGAAATAAATGAATAAATACAAAAAGAACGAGGGGGGGAAAAAAGGCAAAAACGTATAAAATCCCCCCATTCATTTCAATGGGCTCGGCCGAATTGGGCTTGCGGGACCGCCGAGGGCACGCCGGAGGGCGGTTGAGTCGGTAAAAGTTGAAATAAATGAATAAATACAAAAAGAACGAGGGGGGGGGGAAAAAAGGCAAAAACGTATAAAATTCCCCCATTCATTTCAATGGGCTCGGCCGAATTGGGCTTGCGGGACCGCCGAGGGCACGCCGGAGGGCGGTTGAGTCGGTAAAAGTTGAAATAAATGAATAAATACAAAAAGAACGAGGGGGGGAAAAAAGGCAAAAACGTATAAAATCCCCCCATTCATTTCAATGGGCTCGGCCGAATTGGGCTTGCGGGACCGCCGAGGGCACGCCGGAGGGCGGTTGAGTCGGTAAAAGTTGAAATAAATGAATAAATACAAAAAGAACGAGGGGGGGAAAAAAAAGGCAAAAACGTATAAAATTCCCCCATTCATTTCAATGGGTTCGGCCGAATTGGGCTTGCGGGACCGCCGGGGGCACGCCGGAGGGCGGTTGAGTCGGTAAAAGTTGAAATAAATGAATAAATACAAAAAGAACGAGGGGGGGAAAAAAAAGGCAAAAACGTATAAAATTCCCCCATTCATTTCAATGGGTTCGGCCGAATTGGGCTTGCGGGACCGCCGGGGGCACGCCGGAGGGCGGTTGAGTCGGTAAAAGTTGAAATAAATGAATAAATACAAAAAGAACGAGGGGGGGAAAAAAGGCAAAAACGTATAAAATCCCCCCATTCATTTCAATGGGCTCGGCCGAATTGGGCTTGCGGGACCGCCGAGGGCACGCCGGAGGGCGGTTGAGTCGGTAAAAGTTGAAATAAATGAATAAATACAAAAAGAACGAGGGGGGAAAAAAAGGCAAAAACGTATAAAATTACCCCATTCATTTCAATGGGCTCGGCCGAATTGGGCTTGCGGGACCGCCGAGGGCACGCCGGAGGGCGGTTGAGTCGGTAAAAGTTGAAATAAATGAATAAATACAAAAAGAACGAGGGGGGGAAAAAAAAGGCAAAAACGTATAAAATTCCCCCATTCATTTCAATGGGCTCGGCCGAATTGGGCTTGCGGGACCGCCGAGGGCACGCCGGAGGGCGGTTGAGTCGGTAAAAGTTGAAATAAATGAATAAATACAAAAAGAACGAGGGGGGGGGGAAAAAAGGCAAAAACGTATAAAATTCCCCCATTCATTTCAATGGGCTCGGCCGAATTGGGCTTGCGGGACCGCCGAGGGCACGCCGGAGGGCGGTTGAGTCGGTAAAAGTTGAAATAAATGAATAAATACAAAAAGAACGAGGGGGGGAAAAAAAAGGCAAAAACGTATAAAATTCCCCCATTCATTTCAATGGGCTCGGCTAAAATGGGCCTGCAGTACTGCCGAGAGGCCGCCGGAGGACGCCCTAGTAGGCAAACGTTGATCCCCACACACGAGGGGTCAGTTAGGCGACCAGGGGTAGCGTTTAGGCGACCAGGGGTAGCGTTTAGGTGACCAGGGGAAGCGTTTAGGCGACCAGGGGTAGCGTTTAGGTGACCAGGGGTAGCGTTTAGGCGACCAGGGGTAGCGTTTAGGCGACCAGGGGTAGCGTTTAGGCGACCAGGGGTAGCTTTTAGGCGACCAGGGGTAGCTTTTAGGCGACCAGGGGTAGCGTTTAGGCGACCAGGGGCGTTGCAGTTCCGCCGAATTGCATTAGGGGCGCTGCAGTAGGCAAACGTTCTTCCCCCCTAGTCAGAGGGTCATTTGCCTACTTCCCAGGTTTACCCGGGTTTTCCAAAACACCTGGGGCACATTTTCAGGGATCACGTTTTTAGAAACAAAAATATTCATAATTTCTTCTAAGTCCCCTTTCCAGCGGGGAACTTTGAAACATTGTATCCGACCACTGAAGGCTGTTGGCGGGCACGGCGCGGCAAACAGCCCGCACTCAGGCATGGAGCTCCGGGGAAAGTTGCCTAATTTCTTCTAAGTCCCCTTTCCAGCGGGGAACTTTGAAACATTGTATCCGACCGTGGAAGGCTGTTGGCGGGCACGGCGCGGCTCATAGCCGGCCCTCAGGCACGGAGCTCCGGGTGAATTTTCACAAATTTCTTCTAAGTCCCCTTTCCAGCGGGGAACTTTGAAACATTGTATCCGACCGTGGAAGGCTGTTGGCGGGCACGGCGCGGCTCATAGCCGGCCCTCGGGCACGGAGCTCCGGGTGAATTTTACAAATTTCTTCTAAGTCCCCTTTCCAGCGGGGAACTTTGAAACATTGTATCCGACCGTGGAAGGCTGTTGGCGGGCACGGCGCGGCTCATAGCCGGCCCTCGGGCACGGAGCTCCGGGTGAATTTTTACAAATTTCTTCTAAGTCCCCTTTCCAGCGGGGAACTTTGAAACATTGTATCCGACCGTGGAAGGCTGTTGGCGGGCACGGCGCGGCTCATAGCCGGCCCTCGGGCACGGAGCTCCGGGTGAATTTTCACAAATTTCTTCTAAGTCCCCTTTCCAGCGGGGAACTTTGAAACATTGTATCCGACCGTGGAAGGCTGTTGGCGGGCACGGCGCGGCTCATAGCCGGCCCTCAGGCACGGAGCTCCGGGTGAATTTTCACAAATTTCTTCTAAGTCCCCTTTCCAGCGGGGAACTTTGAAACATTGTATCCGACCAAAGGAAGGCTGTTGGCGGGCGCGGCGCGGCTCATAGCCGGCCCTCGGGCACGGAGCTCCGGGTGAATTTTACTCAATTCTTCTAAGTCCCCTTTCCAGCGGGGAACTTTCAAACATTGTATCCGACCACTGAAGGCTGTTGGCGGGCGCGGCGCGGCTCATAGCCGGCCCTCAGGCACGGAGCTCCGGGTGAATTTTCACAAATTTCTTCTAAGTCCCCTTTCCAGCGGGGAACTTTGAAACATTGTATCCGACCGTGGAAGGCTGTTGGCGGGCACGGCGCGGCTCATAGCCGGCCCTCGGGCACGGAGCTCCGGGTGAATTTTCACAAATTTCTTCTAAGTCCCCTTTCCAGCGGGGAACTTTGAAACATTGTATCCGACCGTGGAAGGCTGTTGGCGGGCACGGCGCGGCTCATAGCCGGCCCTCGGGCACGGAGCTCCGGGTGAATTTTTACAAATTTCTTCTAAGTCCCCTTTCCAGCGGGGAACTTTGAAACATTGTATCCGACCGTGGAAGGCTGTTGGCGGGCACGGCGCGGCTCATAGCCGGCCCTCGGGCACGGAGCTCCGGGTGAATTTTCACAAATTTCTTCTAAGTCCCCTTTCCAGCGGGGAACTTTGAAACATTGTATCCGACCGTGGAAGGCTGTTGGCGGGCACGGCGCGGCTCATAGCCGGCCCTCGGGCACGGAGCTCCGGATGAATTTTTACAAATTTCTTCTAAGTCCCCTTTCCAGCGGGGAACTTTGAAACATTGTATCCGACCGTGGAAGGCTGTTGGCGGGCACGGCGCGGCTCATAGCCGGCCCTCGGGCACGGAGCTCCGGGTGAATTTTCACAAATTTCTTCTAAGTCCCCTTTCCAGCGGGGAACTTTGAAACATTGTATCCGACCGTGGAAGGCTGTTGGCGGGCGCGGCGCGGCTCATAGCCGGCCCTCGGGCACGGAGCTCCGGGTGAATTTTTACAAATTTCTTCTAAGTCCCCTTTCCAGCGGGGAACTTTGAAACATTGTATCCGACCGTGGAAGGCTGTTGGCGGGCACGGCGGGGCTCATAGCCGGCCCTCGGGCACGGAGCTCCGGGTGAATTTTTACAAATTTCTTCTAAGTCCCCTTTCCAGCGGGGAACTTTGAAACATTGTATCCGACCGTGGAAGGCTGTTGGCGGGCACGGCGGGGCTCATAGCCGGCCCTCGGGCACGGAGCTCCGGGTGAATTTTACAAATTTCTTCTAAGTCCCCTTTCCAGCGGGGAACTTTGAAACATTGTATCCGACCAAAGGAAGGCTGTTGGCGGGCGCGGCGCGGCTCATAGCCGGCCCTCGGGCACGGAGCTCCGGGTGAATTTTACAAATTTCTTCTAAGTCCCCTTTCCAGCGGGGAACTTTGAAACATTGTATCCGACCGTGGAAGGCTGTTGGCGGACGCGGCGCGGCTCACAGCCCGCCCTCAGGCACGGAGCTCCGGGGGAATTTCCCCCTCATTTCTTCTAAGTCCCCTTTCCAGCGGGGAACTTTCAAACATTGTATCCGACCGTGGAAGGCTGTTGGCGGGCACGGCGCGGCTCATAGCCGGCCCTCAGGCACGGAGCTCCGGGTGAATTTGACAAATTCCTTCTAAGTCCCCTTTCCAGCGGGGAACTTTGAAACATTGTATCCGACCGTGGAAGGCTGTTGGCGGGCACGGCGCGGCTCATAGCCGGCCCTCAGGCACGGAGCTCCGGGTGAATTTGACAAATTCCTTCTAAGTCCCCTTTCCAGCGGGGAACTTTGAAACATTGTATCCGACCGTGGAAGGCTGTTGGCGGGCACGGCGCGGCTCATAGCCGGCCCTCAGGCACGGAGCTCCGGGTGAATTTTTACAAATTTCTTCTAAGTCCCCTTTCCAGCGGGGAACTTTGAAACATTGTATCCGACCACTGAAGGCTGTTGGCGGACGCGGCGCGGCTCACAGCCCGCCCTCAGGCACGGAGCTCCGGGGAAATTTGGCTCATTTCTTCTAAGTCCCCTTTCCAGCGGGGACCTTTCAAACATTGTATCCGACCACTGAAGGCTGTTGGCGGGCGCGGCGCGGCTCACAGCCCGCCCTCAGGCACGGAGCTCCGGGGAAATTTGCCTCATTTCTTCTAAGTCCCCTTTCCAGCGGGGAACTTTCAAACATTGTATCCGACCACTGAAGGCTGTTGGCGGGCGCGGCGCGGCTCACAGCCCGCCCTCAGGCACGGAGCTCCGGGGAAATTTGCCTCATTTCTTCTAAGTCCCCTTTCCAGCGGGGAACTTTCATACATTGTATCCGACCACTGAAGGCTGTTGGCGGACGCGGCGCGGCTCACAGCCCGCCCTCAGGCACGGAGCTCCGGGGGAATTTGCCCCCTCATTTCTTCTAAGTCCCCTTTAGGCGACCAGGGGTTGACAATTTAGGTGACCAGGGGTTGACAATTTAGGCGACCAGGGGTGACTTTTAGGCGACCAGGGGTGAGGTTTAGGCGACCAGGGGTGAGGTTTAGGCGACCAGGGGTAGCGTTTAGGCGACCAGGGGCGTTGCAGTTCCGCCGAATTGCATTAGGGGCGCTGCAGTAGGCAAACGTTTTTACCCCTAGTCAGAGGGTCATTTGCCTACTTCCCAGGTTTACCCGGGTTTTCCAAAACACCTGGGGCACATTTTTAGGAACCACGTTTTTAGAAACAAAAATTCTTCTATGTCCACCTCCGTGAAAGAAATTGCCCAATGGTTCCCGCGGAAGAGAGCTGCCAGGCGGACGCATACTGCAATAACGGCCGCCCTGGCGCTCTGGTGGATGTTATCCTCGAAATTTCTTCTATGTGCCCATTCCAGCGGGCAACTTGCGAACAATGGTGTCCGACCATGGAAGGCTGTTGGCGGACGCGGCGCGGCTCACAGCCCGCCCTCAGGCACGGAGCTCCGGGGGAATTTTCCCCTCATTTCTTCTAAGTCCCCATTCCAGCGGGGAGCTTGCAAACGTGGTATCCGACCACTGAAGGCTGTTGGCGGGCACGGCCCCACCAGCGCAACACGGCACTTCCTATGACTCGGGTCCGACGCAGGAGGAGCGGTCCTCCCGGCCCCGCCACACGGCACTTCCTATGACTCGGGTCCGACGCAGGAGGAGCGGTCCTCCCGGCCCCGCCACACGGCACTTCCTATGACTCGGGTCCGACGCAGGAGGAGCGGTCCTCCCGGCCCCGCCACACGGCACTTCCTATGACTCGGGTCCGACGCAGGAGGAGCGGTCCTCCCGGCCCCGCCACACGGCACTTCCCATGACTCGGGTCCGACGCAGGAGGAGCGGTCCTCCCGGCCCCACCACCGCCACACGGCACTTCCCATGACCCGGGTCCGACGCAGGAGGAGCGGTCCTCCCGGCCCCACCGCAACACACACAACCACTGACCGATTGGCAATCATGACCCGCCATCGGAGGGCCCCTGCCGGCCCCGGCCTCGCGCCGGGGTGTTCGGGTGGACGGTTCCTTCGGCCTGCGGGTCGACCTCTGAGCGTTGGCCGGCACCGCAGCACACACAACCACTGACCGATTGGCAATCATGACCCGCCATCGGAGGGCCCCTGCCGGCCCCGGCCTCGCGCCGGGGTGTTCGGGTGGACGGTTCCTTCGGCCTGCGGGTCGACCTCTGAGCGTTGGCCGGCACCGCAGCACACACATAACCACTGACCGATTGGCAATCATGACCCGCCATCGGAGGGCCCCTGCCGGCCCCGGCCTCGCGCCGGGGTGTTCGGGTGGACGGTTCCTTCGGCCTGCGGGTCGACCTCTGAGCGTTGGCCGGCACCGCATCACCGCAGCACACATAACCACTGACCGATTGGCAATCATGACCCGCCATCGGAGGGCCCCTGCCGGCCCCGGCCTCGCGCCGGGGTGTTCGGGTGGACGGTTCCTTCGGCCTGCGGGTCGACCTCTGCGCGTTGGCCGGCACTTCCCTACCGTTACCCCCCCACCCCTGGGGTTGTGACAAAACGGCACTTCCTATGACTCGGGTCCGACGCTGGAGGAGCGGTCCTCCCGGCCCATCTCGCACCCACACCCTGACATATACTGCACCACACCAACCACTGACCGATTGGCAAGCATGACCCGCCATCGGAGGGCCCCTGCCGGCCCCGGCCTCGCGCCGGGGTGTTCGGGTGGACGGTTCCTTCGGCCTGCGGATCGACCTCTAGCGCACCAACCAGCGCGAAACCGCTTTCGTCGCGAGACCGAGACGACCCTGTCGCGTGCCCGTTGGCCACACGGGCCCAGAGATGTCCTACACGGGAGTTCCGCCGCGCTCGCGGGTACCCCGCGCCGCCCCGCCACGAGAGGGGCGCGGGAGCCCAGGCCCGCATCAGCCGAGCGGTCCTTTCCGAAAAAGCATGTTTCTCAAACCCTACCGGCGTCTGTCAGAAGACGCCGCCTCCGAGTGCGTGTTGCGGTCGCGGGCGTGCGGGCGGCTCCGGCTCCCTCCCGCGACTGACCGCCACGCGGTAACGCGGCCTCTACGGACCGAGTACATACCGAGGCCCAGCCGACTTCCTCACCGCGCACGGGGGCTGAATCGTAACGGAAATTTCGGTAGCCCACGTCCGAAATAAATATGAAAGAAACGAGGGAGGCTGGGGTGCCGCCGGGGGTAACCCCGCGGGAGGCCGTCTCCCGCGGGCGCCGCCCGGTCCCCGCGCCCGGCTCCCCGCTCAGCTCCGGTTCCAATGCAAGAAACACAGACCGCCGGACGCGAGGGCTACCTGGTTGATCCTGCCAGTAGCATATGCTTGTCTCAAAGATTAAGCCATGCAAGTCTAAGTACACACGGTTCCGATACAGTGAAACTGCGAATGGCTCATTAAATCAGTTATGGTTCCTTTGATCGCTCCACCGTTACTTGGATAAC
>NW_028283948.1:0-21804 GCF_059441095.1 Idiotropiscis lumnitzeri
ATTTTGTAATGATTTTAATTTTTTTAATCATTGGTGACGACAGACAAATAAGCAAATTTTCACGCTTTTATTTTTAAATATCCCATCAGATTTTGATGGGACCACATTTGTTTTTACGGTTCCGTCACCACGCGAGTGGCTACCTGCGAAAGCAGCACGGCTCACTATTTGAGCCTTTTTCGCGTGTTTTTCCCTTTACCCAGTTTTATTTATTTTACCTCATCGCAGCAATGGACATCCAAATTGCGGTGGTTTTATTGCTGCTGGGGGCTGTTTTTTGCGTGATCGTGTCCGGAGATGTCACTGGGAGCTACGGATCAATCGTTTACACAAGAGATCAGCTGTTAGCACTTCGTGCTAACCCCGTGCCGACTCCCGGAGCGAGACCCGATATCCCCCACGAGTTGAGGAGGAAGAGACGGGGGATGTCGCGCGGGGGCGAAACGCCAGGCAAAGAGGAGGCGTGACCACCCCGTCCTCCTGTCCGTTTTTATGGGAAATGTTAGATACCTTCCCAAGAAAATGGACGTGGCACGAGAGGAACTTCCAATGAGCTAGCTTGCTGATGTTCACGGATTCATGGCTAACAGACCTAACGCCGGACACCGTCGTGGAATTTGACTGCTTCCAAATACTACTTGCGGACAGGACACTGGAAAGAGGAAAGAGGAGGGCTGGCTGTGTTTGTTAATGATAGATAGTGTAACCCTAGGCACATCACAGCTAAGGAGCAACTTTCCAGTCGGGACAATGAGCTGCTAGCTGTTAGCATGCGTCCATACTTGACAAGCATCGCGAGTTAACAAGGACGTGCACGTAACAGGTGCGTGAGTAAACTGCTTAAAACTTTGATCGTCATTCAGCTGACCTACAAATTGAGACGCTACAGTCAGTTTGACGTTTTTGTTTGCTTGATTGTGGATTGACATGGAGGAACAAGACAGTGGAAAGCGGACATTAAAAATGACTGAGAAAAGCTGTAGAAGATCACAAGCCTAAACGGATGCAGGCACGCAGGTGCAAATTTGCTCAATTGACCTCCATGCAACGTCAAATTGAACAATTGATGGAGGATGATGCAAATGTTGACGCTGTAAAAAACTGAGCTTCGTGTTTGCTTTAGCGGCATGGAGCAAGAATTTGTGGACCTCAATTCCGGTGTGCAAAATTTAAAGACTGAAGAGGATTTTGCCGATGACCAAAATAACTGGTTTGATCCAAAAAATTTAATTAATGGAAATGTGAGCAATGGAAGAAGGACGTTTTGAAACGTGCAGAGGAAGGATGCAATAAACAAATATCACCTGATGATAGTAGATCTGCATCAACTAACTACACCCATAGAAGTAGAAGTAAAGAATCTAACAGACAGAAGCTCACTTCTGTCAACGTCTTCAATTAAATTAAAGGCTCAAATGGAACGAGCATGTTTAAAGGCAAAGGCTGCTGATTTACAACAAAGGTTGGCACTTGAGCAAGAAGAAGCTGCAATTAAGGCAAAGAAGCAAATGCATGCAATGCAAACGGCACTCCCTGAGTCTGATGCTAAATTGGATGTCTTGAGAAGATATGAAAATACCCAGGAGGATGGTATCCACATTCCTGATGAGTGTGTTACAATTTAAACAAGGAAAAACATTCAATTACCATCACAGCCTATCAGAGCAACAAGCAGTGTTGACCTGAAATGCTCCCAC
The DNA here is from genome assembly GCF_059441095.1 of Idiotropiscis lumnitzeri. Classification (NCBI taxonomy): domain Eukaryota; kingdom Metazoa; phylum Chordata; class Actinopteri; order Syngnathiformes; family Syngnathidae; genus Idiotropiscis; species Idiotropiscis lumnitzeri. The sequence continues at coordinate 1,698 of NW_028283948.1, forward strand.
TTCGACTATTCCAATGGCTAGATTTCCACATCAGACAGAAAGTAGAGAACAACAGGGACATGTGCTTGATGGCCTTTGCCAAGCAATCTCACAGCAAGCCAGTGTCGCAGAATACTTAGCAAAGAGTCAAAAAGCATCGCTACTTCCCGAACTTTCCATTCCTACGTTTAAAGGCGACCCTCTGCATTATAAAACCTGTATAGGTGCCATTGAACATGGGATTGAAGGCCGTACAAGTGATAACCGTGATCATCTTCAATTTTAGCTGCAGTATACTAGTGAACAACCACATGAGTTGGTGAAGAGCTGCATCCATATGGAACCTCTGACAGGATATACCAAAGCAAAACAAATCTTGAAGGAGTTTTATGGTGATGACTTCATGATAGCAGAAGCATATTTAAAGGAAGCCATGGATTGGCCAACAATCAAGTCTGAAGATGGTGTTGCACTTCAGTCTTTCACATTATTCCTTATGGGCTGTTTGAACATAATGGCAGATGTTAATTACATGGAGGACTTGGACAACATGGCTAATATAAAGGCATTGGCAAACAAACTTCCATACAGACTTATAGAATCTTGGAGAAAATTTGCCTGCAATCTCCAAGAAAGAACAAATAGAAGAGTGAAGTTTAAGGATTTTGTTGACTTTGTTGACAAGCACGAAAGATTCTATAAAACAGAAAACAAAATCACAACACACAGAAACACCAAAATCAAAGAAAGTCTTCACAACAGTCATTGTGCCCGCTAAAGGAGTGGAAGAGTTTAAACCTGGCTAGTTTTATTCGATGTCCTGCATCTTGTGTCACTGTTATTCTGTGGAATGCTGTGTGTGTGGCTGGTGAAGTTGGAAAAAGAAAGTGAAAGAATGTGAGGTTTGGGAGGTTTTAGGTCGGTGCCTGGCGCAGACAGATACCTCGAGGGGGAAGGGATGCACAAGAAACTGGACCCTTCAGCCACAAGCAGGAGGGGCCACCACTTGAAGAAAGACCAAGAGAAGCAAGCTAAAGTTAACTGCAGCATACACATAGCCAATAGAATCATGCCAGGATGCCTTTGTCTCTGTGTCATTTGCATATTGTGTCTATAAATTAATGCTGAACAGCGAAGACAGAGAGAGCTGTATTGAGAGGGACCCAAACTCAAGTTGTAGATTTGTGTGTTAGGAATAAATCCACTCGTGTGTGAAAATGCCGGCTTCCTGATACCTTTCTATTGCAGAACGAGCGCGCATATTGTTGGATGAGTGAGAGTTGGGTAAAGTCACAAATTGGAGTCAGATTATTAATTTGAGTTTGCATTGGTTTAAAATTAAATTCTAACATTGATTTAAAGATAAATTCCAACACCGCCAAGATGGAAAACAACAAAACCACCACGCCAAAGGCAGAACCTGTTTCAGTGGATGCTATTGCCAAACCATGTGCTAATTGTAATGGAGAGCAACAGTCTCACAATTTGTAAGGAATTTAGGAGAAAGCATCACAAGGATAAGATTGACTTCTTGAGGAGCAAGGGTCTGTGTTTTGCATGTTTGATGCACGGTCGCATTAGCAGTTGCTGGAAACAAAAGCTTCAATGTCAAGAATGCTCTAGACTGCATCCTACAGCACTACACATTGTCCATAAACTTCTGCAAAGAAACAGCCTAAGACGATTGTGAATAGCAGTACCTATTAAGCGCCCTCGTACAAACAACAGAAACCTGGGGTGTCACTGGGGCCTGTAAATAGGACTGCATCCTTTCAATAATTCCGGGATGGGTCAAGGCACAAAAAGGAACCAAGACAGTGACGACTTACTGTCCGGTTTAAAAATGCCCTGACGCCTTTTTTAGACTGAAATAACTTACTAAAGTTTTCGTTTTGTGCCATTCAGAATGGGAGAGGGAGCCAGGAGGCGAAACAGCCGTCTTGCCAGTTCAATCCCGCACACCCTCTGACTCTCACCCTCCGTTCTGCCTTTTTATTGAAACTAACTCATCAATAACTAATCACCAGAAGACAGAAAAGCATCAACAACTAATCACCAAGAGACAGAAAACATCAATAACTCACGGTATAAAGGTCAGTTTAACTAAAGCATCAATAACTAATCACCAGGGACTCCAGCAGGCAGAAAATCATAACCCAAGGTCAGTTTAACTAAACACATCTTCAGGATACGGTGTCTGTGTGTGTGTGTGTTAAAATAACAAGTAAGTGTCTCTGTGTGTGTTAAACATTAATGAGTGTATAAAAACATGATTATGAATACACAAACTGATTACCTATCCTCAGCCCATCTTACATTTCCCCCCTGTTGTGGATTTAAAAATCATGTCCTTACGGCTTTAAGACAGATCATCATAATGAAATCATACAACAGTGTGATCATCAGTGGAGGAGCGAAAACCTCACATTAGGGAAAAATTCCCCTCCTCCCTTCCGGCGTAGAATGAGATCCTCATAATTTGATGACCATCAGGGAATAAAACTTGTCCCTGGGGTGACTTGGTGGAGGCCCTTGCCTCGTTGTAGGAGAGGACAGCCGTCCTTACCTCCCGGATCTTCGTGTATGGTGTGTGTGTGTGTGTGCACGTGTGTGGACAGGGGCAAGAAGTCCATGTGTTTTTACGTTTTAGTGTCCAGTTTGAGTTCGTCATTCTCAACATTAATCAGGTTGTAACGGTACATTTGGGCAACAAACCTACGATTAACCATCATCTTTGTCATAAAAATAATGCAACATGAACAGACTAAACATAACAAAATGAAAACTATAATTATCCCTATATATTGTTTTTTTAAATTCTTCATAGTGGTCATAACATCAATAATTGTTTCATTTTTATTAAAAATTTAAATGCAGTAATGTACTCCAATCAAGGCTGATATTCCTTTGTTATGTACGTCATTAATTTCCAAACAATATCTAATCTTTTTGTTCTGTGGCTTCAACATATTTATCATCTCATCAATATTAGCACCACAGAGTACTGAGTTTCGAGATCCTCACAATAGTCGTTCTCAAAATGATATTTTTTTTTATCAATTTAGCTTTGTTAAGGTAAGATATTTTATTGACAATCTAACATTAATATGCAAAGAACATGTACATTAGTACGAAATGTAAAAAAAAATTGTGGTGGGGGGGGTGCGAATTGTTTTCTTCTTGGTAGGGGGGGCATGACAGGAAATAATTGAGAACCACTGGTCTAGTCACACACCAGCTCGGGTTCATTCCCTACCAGAGAAATGACATTCCATGTCCCCAGAGCTAGGCGCTTTATGTTGCCGGGGATTGGACTGCCTTTGACTGCCTCCTAGCTCAAAGGAAACCCAAATTCTTTGGTCCCGCCCACTGGTAGTGAGCCGAAGCCCTTGTATTAAATAATAAATAAATACATAAAATAAAAAAATTAATAAATTTAAAAAACGGACCGATCCACTGCTTGGGTTAGTTTGACCCACCTTGAGATCCGTTCCCACTCAGTGACAGTGTCTACAAGCCACTGCCACCAGGCCAGTGAACCGACGTCCAGGCAGTGACAAAAAACGTGATCAAATTACATTGCTCATCATAAGGTGTTTGTGAGACGCTCTTTGTATGTTTCCTCAATTAAGACCTGTTTTCCATTGGTGTATTTGAAAAAAGTGATGAACCTGTTAAATTCACTACAAAACGTTAAGAAGATGAAAGTAATGTTTGAAGGAATATTATTTTTCTATCGACATGCCGGCGGGCGGGCACAGATAGAGAGTGATAAAGCAGCACCACCCGCGCGGGGCGTGCTGACGAAAAGGCAAGCGCTCCTCCTCTCATCGCGTCCTTATTAAGACAGAAAAAAGACGCTGTTGAATTTGACCTATTCGCAGTTCGAGCTGGTGCTTAACGCTGGAGAATATCACCACTTCGAAGTTCGAACTGCTGTTGAAACGGAGAGGTAAGTGTTTTTCGTTTGTTTTTATTCAAAACATGCCTCCAGTGCATTTGTTCATGGTTAGAGATAGTTGTGTGGAAAACACTATACAAAGTAGCACCATGGATGTGGGCCTACAACACTGGCCTAGCAAACATGTGCTCCTACATCGACATAATTGACGAGCTCCAGTTAAGCATTGAATAATTATAAAACGTCATGGTGCTTTTACTCATTTAAAGAACTAAACCGACGCGTATTTTCATCCGGTGGTCAGGTTTGCATTGAATGTGAGCACGAGGGACGCTAGCTTGTTGCGTTAGCTTTGCGGAGCTAACAGCTTGCACTTTTGTTATAGAACAACAGAATGCAAGTACCATGATAATTTCTGTCATTAATTTTTGTGTAAGACACGATGTTCACTGGTTAATTACATGATTCTTAAAGCAAAGGTTACTGTGAATGCAATTTTGGTAAGATTTTTGTAGTCACACTGCATAAATCTGTCTGTTGTTTAAACTTCAATATAAACTATTATGTTTGAAATCGTTAATTGGGATGGAGGGATTGATATTTTTTTAATTTATAATTTATTTTTCTTACACTGATATTGTTAAAACTCCATTTAGCCTATAGTATTAATAATTCTCAACACAAAACTGTCTTTTTTCTTTATAGAATAAACAATGCCTTCCCTGAGATGCAGGAAGTCCCCAAAGCAGGATACTATTGAACATGCAGTCAAGGGTCTGGACAAGACTGCAGAGTTAGAAGCGAAGTATATAAACTCATTTAAAGGTATGATGTTAACGCTTTTGCTAAGATATATTATTGTTTTCTGATAACCAAGCTGACATCGTTTTTTAAGTGGTTATTTTACATTAAGAGTGTCTTGACCTTTTCTTTGTCAGTTTCAAGTTATTTCAGTGAGCGTGAAACCTGATGGTAGGAGTTCGATCTAAATTAAGGCTGTACTTGATGACGCCCTCCGGCATTTTTATACCACAATAGACCGGTGAACAAGTCCGATATTGATAGTCTAGTGTAAAGCACGTTATACGTCACAGAGATCACGTGACGCGATCCAATATGACTGTGTATACAGTGTATGTCATTGTTATGAAACTAAATAATCTTAAAGTTTTTTTTTTACGTAACCAGGTGCCATTGACATTTGTACTTTCAGTCCTAATACATACTGGCTAATGCAATGCTGGAAAATGAATTTTGGCTGGTCTGTTCCTTTAAAATCATAAAGAAGGGCTCTGCTCTATCCCTCACAAGAAGCAATGTTTCAAACCACCCTACATTAGTATAGTGGCCCAAATGAATATGATGACTCCTTATTTGTGTGCTTAAAAATATGACGAAGCTATCTTGATTTCCCTGTTAACTAGGTCGAGGAGTATTTACCAAGGCCCCTTTCAGGAAAGACGACTTTATTCTTTATTATGGAGTACAGAGGAAAATTGATAGATTCTGATAAATCTCAACGCAGGAAGATGGATGGAAGAGGCACTGTCTTTTTGGAGGTGAGGCAAAGATTGAGATGTTATCTTATTTTTGTTTTTATTTAAAAAAATAAACACATACTCATCCCATAAGTGTTAGGGGAAAAATCATTCTCTAAGCAAAAATGTATACCGTATTTTCGCACCCAAAAGACGCGCCGTGTCAAAGGGCGCAACACCTGTTGAGGCCGCTATTTCTGTCTTTGTAACATATACTGGACGCACCGCCTGACAAGACAATAGCACAGCTGCTGTTAGCATAGCATGAACTTGGCAGAGCTGCCCACACTGACACAGCCGATAGCAGCCTACTATGCCCCAATAACATGAGCAATCACCCCATTGTTGCAGCAGACGCCAAGTCTCTATTGACAATAGCTGACAATGGCTCAGGCCAATATTAGGTGCATTGGCAATAGCCTACAAAGCAACGTCAGGGGAGGGACTTGGCTGCTCACCACACTCCTTAGAGTCACGGTTTCAAAAAAAAATAAAAAACTCATCATACAAGCAAACAATGAAACATAGAAATAAGATTAACACAAACATGTATCTCTCATGCCATCAATATACCCAAAAAAAATGAAAATAATACAAAAGCCACTCAGCCTTAGCTAATTCAAGCAATGCATTCTGGGAGCAGAGACCCACAATCCCATAGCTGTTTAGAGAGATTTGCATGGCTGTTTAAAGAGATGTGCTGTTATGCTTTGGACTTTTTGTCTGTTGTCTAAACCTGGGACGTTTCTTGCTTGCAATAACATAAATGATAAGACAGACTAAAACATTGTGGACAGCTGCCCTTTGTCCAGCTTTTTCCAACACCATCACCCAAACATTATAGTCAGATGGTGTATTTGTCACGGTCGATTGTAAGCATGGACAACTCACTCTTTGCCCAGCAGGGTGTGCTAACATGCACTTCCAACAGCTCGTTGATGACAAGGGCTGATGGACGTGAGTGGTACTTTGTCCATTTAATGGACGCATCGACTGACAGGGCGCTTTGTTTGCTTATGACTGCGAAAATACGGTAATTACTTTTATTCATGCGTTGAATCTGTACAAATGAAAATATAGACCATGAAGTCTCAAAGACAAGCTGTTAATAGGGCCTGATTCCAATAGAAATTTATTGTATGATTTGATTTAGAAGATTTAAAAATTGTGGATTTCCTATTTTTATGTTTTGTGTACACAAGATTGTCTCAAAGATTAATTTCTGACATTGATTGAATAATTTTTTTTTTTTTTTTTAAATCTATTTTAAGTGTTGATGCCGCTCAAGAAGATGGCAGTCTGGGAAGACTGGTTAATGATGACCACATGCACCCCAACTGTAAAATGAAGAAGAAGACAACAGAGGACAGACCACACCTCTGTCTGTTTGCGCTCCGAGACATTGATGTTGGCGAAGAAATAACTTAAGACTATGGACCAGCTGGCCTTGGAGAACACAGGTTTGTAAGATGCATCTTTAAGTACAATAACAGAGCCCACTTGTGGTGTTCTGGTGATGTAGTTTCCAATTAGTTTGGCAATCTAATAAATGTATGTTGAGGTTTCTATGGAAGTTGAACATGCTGACTGACTGGGGGAGTTCTCCATTGTCCACTATCTGTAATTCAAATTTGTGGGTCTGAGTCAAAGTTTGGCTCTTCAGGAACAACGAACTGGTCAGGGAGTGACAGTATTACAAAGTTCTGCGTTACTCTTTTCTGGGCGGTGGCCCTGTTAGGCCATCATATGCCATATTGCAAATATCCCCATTGTGGGACTAATTAAGGACATCTTTATGTTGTGGTTTCCCTACCAGAACCAGCACCAACCCTGTATATTCATGATATAAAACACTGTTTCAATTTGATATTTAGCCTTTCTATACTGTAAAAATAGAAGACCCCAGGCTTTCCTGCGCCCCCTTGCCCAATTGGTGGTGTTCAGGAGACAACCTGGGACTGAAATATCAGTCACAACCAGTGTTGTTTTCGTCACTGATGACTATGACGAAAATACTTCGTTAACGCCCCTTTTTTAATGACGATGACAAGCTAAACGAGGTTCTTTTATGACGAAAACATGACGTGATGTACATGAATTTTTTTCGTTGACGAGACAAAATTGTTAGCATGTGGTTCATAAATTATTTTATGTTGCTTTTAGTGAAATAAAGCCACGACAGTTGCCCAACAAAATGTTTTGCTTCTCTGCTTATTTTGGAGCAGTGAGCATTGATTCCACTGTTGCCACTTTTTTCTGTTTGTAATGAAGAATCCTTTGTAGTCCATCCAAAAGTCTTTGTTATTGGGTGGAAACCTTGAATGCCTTGTTTTAACTCAAATGGACTTAAACCCATCCATCCATCCATCCGTTATCTGTACCGCTTCTCCTCACTAGGGTCGCGGGGGGTGTTGGAGCCGATCCCAGCTGTCTTCGGCAGTAGGCGAGGTACACCCTTGAATTGGTGTCCAGCCAATCGCAGGGCATACATAGACGAACAACCATCCACGCTCACACTCATGCCTAGGGGCAATTAGAGTGTCCAAGCAACTTGCCATGCATGTTTTAAGAATATGGGAGGAAACCGAATTACCCAGAGGAAACCCACGCAGGAAGGCCGGAGCCAGAATCGTACCTACGACCTCAATATTGTGAGGCCATCCTGCTAACCAGTTGGGCCACCGTGCCGCTTGGACTAAAACCTTTGTGAATAAATTGACGAAAACTAGGGTAAAACTTTTTTTGCGTTTCCGTCGATTAAAACTGGACTAAAACCCTTTTTTTAGTTTTCGTTGACTAAAACTGGACTAAAACTATAACGAATTGGGATGACTAAATGTGATGTAAACAAATCAGCACTTTGTCCAAATGACTTGGACAAAATCTAAAATGCCTGCCAAAAACAACACTGGTCACAACACGTGTCTACAGAAGATTAATTGGCATGGGCGAAATTAATTAGTTTTATTTCATTCATGAGCTTATGTTTTGTTTTGGGTGGCTAAGGCTTAAAATGTGTAAAAATCTAATCCAACCTCAAATATAATTAATTCAATAAATTTATGATGCTACTAAAACATCGAAGCAGCCTCCTCCAGGCTTTACAGACTCAGAAATGGAGGTATGCGTATCGTGTACTCATCCTGTCGTGTCTCGAGATGTTAAAATTGCAGTTAGATAGACGTGTGCTGATTAGACAAGACTTCTAATATATCTGGTGTCACAGGATATTTGTCAGTGAATGTGTATGTCTGGTTTGAGGCTCACTCAGCTTTTTCTTGTGTTGTGGGGTCCAGTTGAGTTGAATTGCGTGTCAGGTATGTTGGCCATCTGACACCCAACTGTCAGGTTTGTGTTTGTGGGGACCCCGTAGAGCCATTTTTATTGTTGACATAAATCATAGCTAATCATCTTTTCCTTCATTATCATATGAAATACAGTTAGGAGTTGTATGTGCCTTTACTATGTTATAATCTTAGAACCTACCAGCCACTACAGGTGTCCGACAAGAAGACTTTTGGCTGTCCTGTGCTCCATTGCGCCCCTGGTGGCGTTCAAAAGACAACCTGTGACTGAAATATCAGTCACAACATATCTCTACTGAAGATTAATTGTCATGCGCTAAAGTAATTGGTTTTGTTTCATTCGTGAACTTGTTAGTTTTTGTTTTGGGTGGCCAAAGCCTAAAATGTGTAAAATTCTGATCCATTTTCTTTTTTTAATTCATTAAATTAATATTCAACTTGTTCATTAGGATGGAGGACAACCGACAATGACTGAATCGGCTGAGGTTGATGCCACCAGAACATCGAAGCAGCCTTCTCAAGTTTTGACAGACTCTGAAAAGGAGGTATGCGTATCATGTGGTCATCCTGTCGTGTCTTGAGATGTTAAAATTACAGTTAGATAGACCTGTGCTGGTTGGACAAGTTTTCTAATATATCTGGACATAAATCGTAGCTAATAATATTTTCCCTCATCATCATATGATATACAGTTATGCCTAGTATATGTCTTTACTATGTTACAATCTAAGAACCTACCAGCCACTACAGTTCTCTCATTGGGAGACTTAAGCTTTCGTCAGGTTGTCGACTGCTGCATTGCCCTCTTATTGGCTTTAAGTACACAACCTGTAACTGAATTATCTGTCAGAACAGAACCTATGTGTCTACAGCAGGTGATTTGGCATGTGGATTCTTCAGATTTTTAGAAAATAGGTAAAATTGTGATCAAAAGTTTAAAATGTCTAAAATTCTGGTATAGTTTGCAATAGTATATCTATTAAATCATTTCAAAACTTCTTAACAAGGATGGAGAACATTGGCTGTGACCGAATTGGTTGAGGTTTAGATTACCAGGACCATTGAGCAGCCTCCTCGGGATCTACAAATTTAGGAATGAAGATATGCATCCCATGTTACAATCCTGTTATGGCCCGAGGTTTTGAAGTTGCAGTTACATATTGGGCTGGGCGATATGGCTGATAAGTACATAGCGATATAAGTATTTCATATGGGTCCATCGATACACATTGAATTCTTTTTTTATATTATTTTATTTATTATCGTTTTTATTTTCCAATATTTTCACTGCCCTGTTAAAAAAACATTTAATGTAGTTTTCCTCCCGGGAGCTTTTTGTTACGGTCAATTAATTTTGTTATTACATTATTTTGTCATATCATTCATCAATATTTTAGTTTTTTTTTTTTTTTTCAAATAGAATTAAGACCTTTTTCTGTGCAGATTCCTCTGGGGATTAAGTATTTAATGGGTTCTCAATTTTCTCTTGGACTCTGATGCAACCCAGTCTCCTCCCTTGGACAAAAAATATGGGCTGAATCTTCCTTGGAATAACGACACAGATTCTGACGAATCATTGTCAAATCCTGCCCCTGAACTTTGCGCCTCAGACCCAGACCATATTACTATCCCAAGGCTCAGGAGGACCAAAAGTATACAGGTAAACAACCCATATAGATTTCAGGGAATCTTACAAGCAAATTGCATATATTTTATTGGTCTCCTGCCTTCTATCCTTTATATTTCGTTGTTGTTGTTTTTTAGATTAAAAAAACAGGCTGACTTTGGAATGGATAAGCATTATTACTCCAACTCAGATGACAGTGGAGATGAATATATTCCGGATACAAGTGAGGCCTCTGATTCAGACGGAAGTGAATCTTTGAAAATTGTGGACCCTCTCTTGAAGTCTAAGAATGCCTTCAGAGATTTTTCTCCCACACCACGAATCTCAAAAGCCACCTCAACGCAGGTTGTTAATCAAGGGCGTTCACCCGTTCGGAGGAGTAGCAGCACTGGTGTGATTCTTGAATTCTATGGCTCTTCAAATATTTGTGCAGTTTAACACAAATCATCCAAAATAGAATTCAAGCACATCTGTGACAGAAATTCAAATTCAGAAGTCAAAGAGAGAGAACAAAAAAAAAAATCTAATGCTGCGCTTCTTCCGAAGACATATACTGTAAACATTAAATGTATGTTAGGACAATCTTGAAAAAAGTATTAGAACACCCTTTACTTTTATTTCTTGTTAATTTTATTAACCAAAATATGTCCATTTTTATTACAGATTAATGAATACAAAATTAAAACTCTAATCAGCTACTTTTTAATCGTTATATTTGTATAAACAAATGTTATACATCTGTGTGTTAACTTATACAAGAAATGACGGAAAAGCAAGGGTGGTTTAGTATTTTTTTATCGTATATAGTCTGTATAATATCTTTAACCTATGCTGATGCTGTTTAATACTGATTTAAATAATAATAATAATGTCATAATCTGTTGGTTTTACATGAACAAAACCTTTCAAGCACTTTTTAAAATTCTAAATACTACCTCTTGTCAGTAAGTTGGTTCACAGCACTGCCTTGGAGTGAAAGTGTGTAGTGCTGAGACAGTCGGTATGTGCTGAGTCGTCTGACGTTTGTGTGACTGGTACCCAGGAAGGTAGCAAAACCAGGCAGTGTGTATGTCGTACCCAGGAAGGCAGAGAAACCAAGCAATATGTATGTGGTACCCACGAAGGCAGAGAAACTAAGCAGTGTGTATGTGGTACCCGGGAAGGTAGCAAAACCAGGGAGTGTGCATAGATACAGACCCCAAAAGTGATTAAAACCAAATAAAGTCCCCAGAAGATCATCTGTAGTCAGGTGAAGGACCCTGTACTTTGTTCAACTCATTTACTCCCTTAGACGTACAAAGACGTCTTTTAATGCAATGGCGCCCTCTACCAAAGACGTATAAGTACGTTTCCTGTCTTTTTTACGTCATAGTGTACATAAGGGTCTGATGCAACCTCTGACTGAGAATCAGCCTTGTCCGCATTGTGAATCATGTAAAAATCACCCAGCAGGGGGCAGAGGTGCAAAAGATCCGCCTTGAATCTGCGCCAGAGGTACAAATGGGGGGCGGGATCCTGGGGTAGACTTATAAGTGTGGAGAGCAGCGTGGGTAGCAGCAGCATCGGCAGCACTAGCAGCAGTCGCATTAGTAGCGTTAGCAATGAAATCCTCCAAGCAAATGACGATCGAGGAATGCTTTTTTGTAAAAAAAAAAGCTTCCTAAAAGCATCAAGGCGATGGAGACGCTTTGGTTGAGAGGATGACGCTTCGTCGTCGTCACAACAAACAGGCGTCTAAAGAGGGTGCGCGTGCCTTGCGGCCTGCCTTCGGACAATAGCCAAAGCAGCTGAGAGTCCTCACCAGATCCCCCCGAACGAGGAGGTAAGCGCTCGCAAGTTACCATTGAACATGTGGTTTTACCCCTCATGCTTTTATTGTACATATCATGCATCTTGCGGGCAGAAAATGTCGCATAAATGTGCAGTTAGACGCGAGCGTATCTCCTCCCCGACGAGGAAACAACAATACTGAATGGTGTGGTAATCATGCATACTTTCTAAAATTCACAGATTGTGCATCCCGCGGCAAGAAAGTTCCTCCTCGTCTTGTTGGTGTAAAGAAAGGTAAATTATAATATGAAACTTCACACGCCAGCAATAAAATGCAGCAATAAATATATATTTCCAATTGTTTATATTTCTGTAATTTACAGGTTGTGCATCAGGAAGCAGTGGTTCCGGATGGCGTCACACTGGATGGCAACCGAGGAAAATCGACTTTACAGCAACCCCTGGACCACTGAATTTGGAGTCTGAGGAGCCAGCTGATTTCCTGCAGCTGTTTCTCACGGATGAGCTTCTGCAGCACATCGCGGATGCCAGCAATCACTTCCCAGACAATTATTTTCACACAAACCCCAGTGGACAAACACAAGCTCGCCTATTTTCCACGGACCAGCAAAGCCAGACCACAACGAAAGTGTCGGGTCTGTTTGCGCAAAGGCAAACGGAGTGAAACAAGAATGTGGTGTGAACTATGTTGTGTGCCCTTGCATCAAGGCAACTGTTTTATTTTATATCACACAAAAAAAAAGTATGTATGACACTGATGTATTTCATTTTTGTACATAGTTCAACAGTTCAGTCGTTTAGTGTTATGTGCAAATAAATTTATTTTATCAAAAACATATTTTTTGTGCTTTTTTTTGTTATTTTATAGAAGGCATGCATTATTTAGATGTTAGAGGTGTCATAAAAGCCATAAATAATAGTGTCAAAGTTCAAATTATGGTCAAAATGCATCAGTTTACAAAAAGCTCATTTTCTCAGTTTTTTCCCCAGGGATTGGAGTTTTCATGAAATTTAGCTATTTTCAAATGCCGATTGTTCAAGAATGGAAAAAGATAGGAACAAACATTTTTTTTCTGTTGAAAGAAGAGAGTCTCATCTTTCTTCGGGTGTGCTCCATGTCTATATAGCATTAGAATACAATATTCTGTGGGCCTTGCAATATTAGTCAAAACCCAGGAAAACTCTGGGATTGAGTGGGTTGCTCCAGTGAAAATGGCTAGTATTTAATGAGTTAAGACTGGTTAGGACATCCGGCTCGCAGTCCCAAGGTGCAGGGTTCGATCCCGGGACCCAGCTTTCCTGTGTGGAGGTTGCATTTGTGAGTGAGTTTGAGCGCAGATGGTTGTTCGTCTTTGCGTGCCCTGCGATTGGCTGGCAACCACTTCAGGGTGTGCCCCGCCTACTGCCCGTTGACAGCTGGGTAGGCTCCAGCACGCTATCCTTGTGAGAATAAGCGGATTGGATATTACATGTATGTGTTTATGCCCTAGGCCAGGCGAGGGCAAACTACGGCCCGGGGGCCACATGCGGCCCGTTAAAAGTTTTAATCCGGGCCGCCGAACTTGAAAAAAATTTAATGAATAAACCTTGTTAATGTTTTATTTTCTAAACACTGTGGTTTTCAAAGACAAATATTATTGTTGGAATGCTTTTATTCACTTTCATATAAAATTAAATGTATTTTTTTTCTCAGATGAGGTGAGGTTTCCAAAACACTCCATCCATCTGCTCCTGGTCCGGCCCCTCTGTCATATTTTAGAACCCATTGTGGTCCTCCAATCAAAAAGTTTGCCCGCCCCTGCCCTAGGCTTTGTGTCTTTGCTTGGTTGACTGTGTAATGAGTGTATGAATGCATTTCTTTCTACCAGACACCTTGGACTTCCCATGGCAGATTAATAATCTATTTTATCTATCCATCAGGGTCACGAATGTCATTTGATGAGTAGAGAATTTAGAGTCTCCAATTAACCTAATATACATGGATTTGCGCATGGAAACCTGAGAAAAAGCCCTTAGTCCTACTTTTCCATCTGAACCACTTTATCCTCACGAGGGTCACAGCCGTGACATCCCAGCTGACTTCAGAAAGTAAGTGGGCGACGACTCATGATCTCTTGGTTGAATAATATTGTTAGGGGCTCAAAATGGCCCTCTACAATAAAATGGCAGAAGAATATTACATACTCTCTGGCAGAAGAATATTGCGTTTTTTTGTTTTGTCCAATTAACTTAAATAAAACTTGGGAAAATTTAATGATTACATGTAAACCAGCTGGTCTTCCCCATACCAAGCCCTGGCTAAAACTGACTGAAAAATGCATGATGTGTGCCTTTTAAACTCCTCGGCCCATCCACTATGCCAGGGATGGGCAAACTTTTTGATTGGGAGGGGGGGGGGCACAATGAGTCCTAAAATACATTTAATTTTAAACGAAAGTGAACAAAAGCATTACAACAATATATATGTCTTTGAAAAACCACAGTATTTAGAAAATAAACCATTAACAAGGCTTATTCATTTAATTTTTTTTCAAGTTTGGGGGGCTGGATTGAAACGTTTAACGGGCCACAAGTGGCCCCCGGGCCGTAGTTTGCCCAGGTGCCCTAAGCCAATTGATTCTAAAAAATAACAGTTTTCTTCATCAAAACAACATTTTATGATCAACATAAATGTTAGTGAGTACATAAAGGTATACTCATTCGATCTATCATAACCCCATGCACTTAGACTGTACAAAAAAAAGAAAATTTTTATTTTAAAACCTAGTATTTCGCCATGACGTCACACGCTAGCGTCAAGTGCTTGGCGCTAAAAACCCGGAAGTAACAGCGGCGCTCGGTTTGAAAGTGGAGAGTTGTGCATGGTAGGCGAATTCGGGAGAAATGTTTGTTGAACACGAGGACTGTGGCGTAGAAGATGGTTTAACAGCGATCTAGTGCGCACCCAACCGTGATGGCTGACCAACGAAATAAATGTGGACCGACGGAGTGGACTGACAGGACGTGGAAAACAGGTGTGTGGCATGTGTGCGTGTGCACGAATGTGGGAGCGCGTTCACTATGGTGGCAGCGCGTTCACTATGGTGGCAGCGATCGCAAAGCAGCAGCACCACTCCTTGACAAAAGTATTGTACTTTCTCTGATGTTTTGGGTTTGCTCTGCTTTGGGGTTTGTAGTTCTGGCCACGCAAAAGTAACAAAGCAAGTTCTTGGATGTCTGCTTTTTTCTTGAACTGTTAATTGGTTAACATCGTGGCTCTTATTTTTATCTAATGTATGGAGTTTGGTGGCTATCTATATGCACAACTATATTAGTTGCACTTGAAATTGCATACAGAAAATTAGTATAAATAGGTTACGCTATAAAGTATAACAATATTAACAATCGTTATTGTTGTTACTGTTTATTTATTTTATTTTGCAATAACTGTGCTCCAAGCTTAGCTGTTGTGCCAGCTGCCAAGTAAAAATATGTAATCTCACTCAATAATAGGAATAAATACTTAACTAACATCTCAATTTTTCGGGTTGGGCTGTGGGGGAGGGGAGGGTGGCTGCCTGACATAAAGCAGACTGTCCTGCACATGCGCAGACCAGCCGAGTGTGTGAAGTGTGCGTAAGTGCAGTACCGGGACCGACCACTAGACAGCGATCCTGAGTAATTTTTCCGCACACACATTTCTAGCACACTCGTCTTGTTTTTGTGACCTTCCTGGGAAGCCCTGAAACTTTGACAGGACCTCCCCCTGAGCTTCTTATCACTGAATTCAATGCTCTTTTTTGTGGGGCCCAGATTTTTGGTCCCCACAAAAATTTTGGTCCCCTACAGTGGGTGTGCTGTCCGATGTTGGTCCCCAACATGTAGCTTATACAAACACACACACACACCCCTACTTGTTTTTGTGACATTGTTGGGCCACCTGAGCAAAACTCACATTGTGGGAACCACCCTTTCTAGTGGTTGTACAGCTCTGAAAAAAATCAGGCAGTGTCCAGGAATTTAGTTAAACACAAAAACCACTTCAAATTACCAATTAATGACCTGGAGGTCAAATGAGTGACTCAAGTGCATGTAATTCAGTCACTGTAGCCCAAAGATTCTCTGGGCCAGTGGATGAACCATTATTCGTCTTGGACAGCATTGAAGCAGGCCGTAGCCTGGTTTCTAAAGCTGAAAGACTTACTGACAGAGTAAAGGAAAATAGAAAGGAGTTAATCACATTAGGTGAAGAAGGCAAGATGAATTTATTCAAGAGAACTGTCAAAGGAAAGTATTTGACCTGCGACGACTTGGATAAAGCAGAAAGAGAACTTGTGAAATACTGTCAAAGGCGAAGTTTCAAAAAAGATTTAGCCATATTTGAAAAACAAAAAAGGGTGAAGAAAAGTAGCCCACTTTACAAGTTCAATATAGTACTTCAAGATGGTGTCATGAGGGTTGGTGGACAGTTGAGCCACGCAGCCATGCCTGAAACAGCAAAACAGCAAGCCATCTTGCCAAGGATTCACATAACACAAAGCTAGTCCTGAGATACATTCATGAGATTACAGCTCACGCTGGAAGGAACCACATGATGGCTAATCTGCATCAACAGTTTTGGATACCTCGAGCTGCTAGAGTCATCAGAAGAGTGCTACCTGACGATCCGCCTTTCAAGAGAATTGGCGTTGATTATTTTGGTCCATTCTAAGTAAGTAGGGTTAGAGGACAAGTAAAGAGATACGGCGTGATTTTTACATGTCTCGCTGTACGAGCCGTACATCTGGAAATTGCATCTTCACGTGACACAGATGCTTGTCTCAACGCAATCCGAAGATTTCTTGTCAGAAGAGGACAAGTGAGAGAGATGTATTCTGATAACGGAACCAACTTTAGATCAGCTGACAGTGAAATGAAGAAATCAATCAAAGAATGGAACACTAAGTAAAT
Organism: Idiotropiscis lumnitzeri; assembly: GCF_059441095.1. Lineage (NCBI taxonomy): Eukaryota > Metazoa > Chordata > Actinopteri > Syngnathiformes > Syngnathidae > Idiotropiscis > Idiotropiscis lumnitzeri. The sequence goes on from NW_028283948.1 coordinate 18,768, forward strand.
CGAGAAACACTTGCTGCAAAAAGGTATTCAGTGGCATAGCAATCCCCCAGCAGGTTCCCACCACGGAGGAAGCTGTGAGCGACTTATTTGGTCTGTGAGAAAAATCCTGAATGTCACTGTAAAAGAACAAATTTCGGGTGAAGAAAGTCAATATACCTTGCTTGGTGAGGCTGAAGCAGTTATAAACAGCAGGCCTATCACAAGGACATCTTCCGACCTCAACGACTTGGAAGCACTCACACCCAACACTCTGTTGTGGCTGAAGGTCAAACCTGAGTTACCTCCTGGAGTCTTCTGTAAAGACGACCAATACGCCCCAATACGTACCTCTGGGAATGAGCTGGTCAGCTCTTTAAAGAGTATTATGTAAGTTGAAATACATTAATCCATTTTTCTTTTTTGGACCATCTTTAACTGTGTAGTGTGTAATGTCTAAAATACAAAATGATCTGATTTTAGGGTGCAGTTGACGACTGTGGCACAGGTCCTCGCTCTACAAGTGCTAATAGTCTTCGGCAAAGAGAAAAATCTGCCATAAGGTACAGAAAACATTGGCATCAGAGTAAATGGATGCATGTTTTTGCAATGTGCGAGGAAACTGGCGAACTCAGAGAAAACTACGCAGGCTTGGGAGAACATGCAAACTCTACACAGGAAGGCCGGAGCCGGAATCGATCCCACAACCTCTGCATTGTGAGACCATCGTGCTCACAAGTCGCCCACCGTGGCGGCCGTCCATTATGAATGCCATCCCACCATCCATTATCTGTACGGCTTCTCCTCACAAGGGTTGCGGGGGGTGCTGGAGCCTATCCCAGCTATCTTGGGGCAGTAGGTGGGGTACACCCTAAACTGGTTGCCAGCCAATCGCAGGTCACACAAAGACAAACAACCATCCGCGCTCACACTCACACCAATTTAGGGTGTCCAAACAACCTGCCATGCATGTGTTTGGAATGTGGGAGGAAACCGGAGAACCCACGCAGGCGTGTGGGAAACATGCAAACTCCAAACAGGAAAGCCGGAATCAATCCCGCGACCTCTGCATTGTGAGACCATCGTGCTAACAAGTCGCCCACCATGCATCCCTGCTAAATAAATGATTAATTTTTACATTTTAGTATTTGTAAGCGATCTTCTGTTCATGACAGCATTTTCAACAGTGTGGGTGTTTGTATGAAAGCATTTCACTCGTGTATGGGCATGAGCATGTTTCAGTTGTATTTATGAATAACAATAATTTCACAATTGTGCCTGAGCGCCTTTCACTGGTGTGTATGAGAATGTTTCACCTATGTGTATGAGCGCATTTGACGAGTGTATGAGCAACAACTATTTCACTAGTGTGTATGAGAGCGTTTCACTCGTATGTATGATAGCGTTTCATAAGTATGCATGAGCAACAACAATTTCACTGGTGTGTAAGAGTGCATTTCAGAAGTGAAGCGATTCCTGACTTTTGTCCCCAACGGCACCTCATACTCCCCATCTCCCGCTCACTTCTCCTGACCCCATGAGCCATCCCCGTTGCTACTACATGGAGATTTGATGTGTTTTTTTGTTTTTTTTGTTATTAGCTTCTTCAACATCTCTTCTGATTCTCATCTCTTCTCTGGCGCTCGTCTCCGCCTGTCTGATTTGAAGTCGACCTCAGAATTTGCACTATTTTGACATGACTTCTGTGGTAATCACTACTGACATATTGTGTCATTTGCTCAATAATACATTAAAATTATAATAAATAATAAAAATGGGTCCGGTGCCGAGCTCTGGCTTCATATCTTTAAAAGTGGTCTTCTCAAATCTGTTACTAATGGCCTCTAAATCGGTTGTGGTAGAGAAGGGGCAAATTAGACCTTAAGGCATCTTAATTTGGTCAAGTCTTGTACCCATTTTCAAGGCCAGCGACTATTGCTTTAGCTATATACAAGAAAAGGATTACTCTGAATATACACAACAACAAATCCCAGATGTCCATCCCAAATGTTGTTTCAAAATAATCCAGTTCAGATGATAAACAAATGTATTGGTATGTTGAGGTCATTATTTCAAATCAAAATATACACTTCTTTTTCAGACAATGGGGAGGATCGAAGAAGTGGAAAAGTTGCAGGAGTAACTTCAAAACAATGCAAAGAGACAGAATCTGGAAGAATGTCAAGTTTGTCCATGTTTATATTTCTGGAATTTAGTGGGCGTGCATCTCGAAATGTTTGGGGATGGTTCGGGCTGCCAGACAAGACTTTCACTGCGAGCGCTGGACCACTGGATGCTGCGGCAAACAGCGGACTTCTTGCAGCTATTTATTACCAACAAGCTACTCCTGCACATCAATGATGCGGATGGCACAGACTGCTTTGCAGACAATTATTTTGAGGCAAAACCAAGAGGTCTGTAAGCACTCTGAAAACAAAGTAAAATATTTGACACCCACGGCAAAGAAAGCCATGCTACAGCATAGGGCTGGGCGATAAACCGAAAATTTACCGTTACCGAAATTTATTACAATGACCGAAATCATTTTGCCCATGTCGGTAAATTCGATGAATAAAAAAAGAAAAGCCTTTTGTCTGCGGCAATGTTCATGCCCCTTTAAGACCGCTACAGCGCCTCTAGTCATGTGACTCCACCCGTCTGTCGCTCTCGTTGCTGGCGATTCAAATCCAGAAGCTTTCTCACCACCCACAACACAACCATGCTGTGCTGAAAGTTCAAAGTGAGAAGCAAGGTTCGACAAGTGACAACAGCCCATGAACGGAGGCGACACCATACGAGAGAACGTCTCAGAGGTGGACGCGATAGCCTAGCACATAGCTAAAGATAAAGCTCCTCTAGTTACGTGGCGCGCACAGGATTTAAACGCTTCATGAAAGCCGTATTTCCCGATATGGACTACATCGGGCCGGGAGCTTAGACATGTCAAGCATTTTGCATCTACATCCGACTTGTGGTCGGGTCGCAACATGGATCCCTGATTGAGCCTAACTGTGCATTACATAGATGACAAGTGGCGACTGCGCAGCAGAGTACTCGAGAC
>NW_028283949.1:0-21743 GCF_059441095.1 Idiotropiscis lumnitzeri
ACTGTGGCTAAAGTTTAGCTTACCTATCAAAGTTAGCACCTGTCTGCCATGTGGACCCGCAGGCCAGTCTGCTTCTCGCACTTCTGCCTGTTCCTGTCATGTCATCAACCTGTGTCAGGACAACTTCAATCCACTGCCGCTGAACTCCGCTGGATTTACCGACACATGCCCGAGGGAAACGCACCACCACCACTGCTCCTCCTCCCGAACATCGCTCGTCGACCCTTGAAGGATTGTATGGCAATTACCGGCATTTTAAACATTTATGGGACAGAATGTCAATTATTTAATTTAGCAGGTTTATATTTACTGAATATGCTATGATCGCAAAATTCCGGACGAACTGGCGAGGCTGCCCGGCTCACCGTGGCTTGTCATCGGGACCGGGAGGCGGCGCAGGCGACGCAGAGAGAGGAAGCAGAAGCGGGGCTGCAGGTCCGGTGTCTTGCAACGGCTGCGACGGCAGCCCCATAGGCAACCACTGCCGAGTCTGTACCTCACCAACGCCAGATCCGTGGTCCACAAAATCGACGACCTGGGATTACAAATCCTGGGAAACCGCTATGTGCGAGACAGCAGTGTGATCGTCGTCACGGAATCCTGGCTGCACGCAGACGTCCCCGATGCTAGCATCCAGCTGGCCGGGCGCTCGCTACATCGCGCGGATCGGACAAGGGACACCGGTAAGAGACGGGGCGGGGTGGCTCTGTGTTTACGTGCATGAGAACTGGTGCGGCGATAGCACGATCGTCGAGAAGCACTCTTCCCCCGACATCGAGTTCATGTCCGTTAAATGCCGGCCTTATTTTCTCCCGAGGGAGCTAACGGTCGTGATTGTCACAGCTGTTTACATCCCTCCCGACGCTAGCACTAGCACGGCGCTCTCGCTACTCGCGTGCGTCATCAATAAACATCAGCGGGCCCACCCTGATGGCGTTCACGTAGTAGCGGGAGACTTTAATAAGGCCAATTTAAAGACTGTACTCCCAGAGTTTCACCAGCATGTCAAGTGCCCAACGAGGGGAGACAACACTCTCGACCATGTGTACTCGAACATCAAGCACGCATACAGGGCCCTCCCACTCGCCCCCCTCGGCCAGTCAGACCACCTGTCCTTGCAGCTCGCACCTGCATACATCCCTCTCAGGCGCAGATTCAGGCCCACCACAAAGACTGTGAAAACCTGGCGTGACGGCGCCATGAGTGAATTACAGGACTGCTTTCAAGACACAAACTGGGGCCTCTTTGATCATCAGGACCTTGATGTCTACACACATTGTGTAGTGGACTACATCAAGTTCTGCATGGAAACTGTGTCCCTACACAGGACTATACGGACCTTCCCAAATGCGAAGCCCTGGATGTCCAGCAGGGTTCGCTCTCTCCTCAAGGCCCGTGACGCTGCCTTCAGGTCAGGCGACAAAGCCCAGTACAGGGTGGCTCGTGCTGACCTGAGCAAAGGCATCAAGCTAGCCAAGGCAACCTACAAGGGGAGGCTGGAGGCCCACCTTGCCAGTAACAGACCACGGGAGGTGTGGCAGGGTCTACGGAGCATCACCAACTTCCGTGGCAGCAGCACGACCTCTGCAGACCCGAGTGCATCGCTGGCAGAGGAGCTTAACTGCTTCTTTGCTCGCTTTGACTCGCCCCAACCGTCACACCCCCGCACTTCATGCTCCAACTCCCCCCCACTCACCGTAGAGGAACACGATGTGAGGCGCGCGCTCCTGGCTGTTAACCCCAGGAAAGCTACTGGACCCGACGGAATACCAGGCAAGGTCCTCAAAACATGTGCCCACCAACTGTCACATGTATTCTGCAGGATCTTCAACCGCTCCCTGGCTCAAGCAGTCATCCCCTCCTGCTTGAAAACTTCCATCATTATTCCTGTCCCCAAAAAGTCACCAGCCGTCCACCTGAATGACTACCGTCCTGTTGCTCTCACACCAGTCATCATGAAGTGCTTCGAGAGGCTGGTTCTCCAGCACATCAGGGACTGCCTTCCTCCCACTCTGGACCCCTACCAGTTTGCATACTGGGCTAACAGATCCACTGAGGACGCCATCAACACTGCTCTGCATGTTGTGCTGGGCCACCTGGAACAACAGCAGAGCTATGCAAGGATGCTCTTTGTGGACTACAGCTTGGCATTCAACACAATCATCCCAGACATCCACGTCGCCAAACTTGACATTCTCGGCCTCCCTGCCCTCACACGCATCTGGATTAAGGACTTTCTGACCAACAGACCCCAGACTGTGTTGCTCGGCCCCTACACGTCCTCCACCTGCATGCTGAGCACCGGTTCCCCTCAAGGATGCGTGCTGAGCCCTCTCCTATACGCCCTCTACACCTACGACTGCAGCCCGGCCCATGGCAACAACACCATCGTCAAGTTTGCTGACGACGCGACAGTGGTCGGTCTGATCTCGGAAGGTGACGAGACAGCCTACAGAGAGGAGGTAAAGAGACTGACAGCTTGGTGCAAGGACAACAGACTGCACCTTAACACTGCAAAAACAAAGGAGATTGTCGTCGACTTCAGGAGGAACAAGACGGTGCCGCCCCCCCTCTGCATCGAAGGCGTGTGTGTGGAGAGGGTCCACACGTTCAAGTTCCTGGGAGTACAGATCTCCGACGACCTTTCTTGGACTCACAACACCACAGCAGTGGTAAAGAAGGTCCACCAGCGTCTGCACTTCCTGAGAGTCCTCAAGAAATTCAACCTGGACAGGAAGCTGCTGCTAGCCTTCTACCACTCGTCCATTGAGAGCCTGTTGACGTACTGTGTCTCCACCTGGTACAGCGGCTGCACTGAGGCCGACAGAGTGAGGCTCCAGAGGACAGTCAAAACAGCGCAAAGGATTATTGGCTGCCCTCTCCCCTCACTGTCGGACATCTACACCGCCCGGTGCCTCAGAAGGGCTCTCAACATCGTCAAAGACAATACCCACCCAAACTCACACCTGTTCGACCTGTTGCCCTCTGGCAGGCGCTACAGATGCATCAAATCGAGGACCAATAGACTGAGAAACAGTTGCTTTCCGAGAGCCATCTCCATTCTGAACTCTCACACACACACGAGAACACCCTTACCTTGCAGAACAGCATCGTGATGTGTTTTTATATACCCTATTCTGTACTAAATTCCATTGCACTCTCTTATTTATTAATCTAATTTATATATTTGTCTGTCTTATTGTTGTATTGCACTGGATTGGGGAGCCTTCTAATCTCGTTGCACACTTGAGTACAATGACAATAAAGGGATTTCTAATTCTAATTCTAATTCTACTACGCATAGGAATGACTGATTGTAGTCATGGTCTTTACTGATTTATGATATTATTTTCACATGCTAAAGTTATATTACTTAGTTTATAAATGTGTGAACATAGTATTTTCATGACCTACACTCACATTCACATCATACATATTCAGTCTGCACATTACAAACTGATGACAAGCCAGACAGCACTTCATGGACAAATATGACAAAGCACATTCTCCACATAGGACATAGAGATGCAAACATACCAAATTGGGCACTGGATTTAGTTTTAAAATCGCTGCATTGGCTCCCCGTGTGTTTCAGGATTGATTTTAAGGTTCTTCAATTAGTTTTTAAATGCCTTAACGGTCTTGGGCCATCCTCGCGGACCCTGAGGTCCTCTGGCACCGGCCTGTTAATTATTCCTCGGGTGAGGACTGGAACACATGGCGAGGCTGCATTCAGCCATTCTGGTCCTCGTCTATGGAATAGCCTGCCGGAGGACATCAGGTCCGCAGAGACTGTTGATATTTTTAAAAGGAGGCTCAAGACCAGACCTGGGCATTGCACGGCCCGCGGGCCACATCCGGCCCGCCGGGTGGCACTGACTGGCCCGTATGACAGACCTGGGCATTGTATGGCCCGGGCCACATACCTTTGGTTGACTCTGACCGCGAGTGTAAGGTTAATTGGAAATTTCAAAATAAACATACTTTTTAATTTCACCTCATTCATGGGCGAAAGCTGCACTGCTTTTATTCTGAAATTGTTTTTTTTTTTTATTCCCGCACAATGTGCGTCGCACATAATGACGTAATGCGTTTATCAAGACATGCGCGCGATTGAATCACAACAAGACAACGTTCGCCCTCAAAAATGTCCGCTCAGGCTACAAAAAGAAAGGTAGATGCCGAATGTAGAATTTTCAACAAAAATTGGACAGCGAAGTATTTATTTACTGAAGTTAGAGGTAAAGCTGTGTGTTTAGTTTGCGGGGAGCAGATCGCCGTGTTGAAGGACTACAATTTGAGTCGGCACTACCAGACGAAACATGCAGAGAAATATAAAAACGGCACCAGATAACAATGAACTGGGACACTTTTTCTCAAAATCACAGTTCAGTGACAGTCAATATGTTGTATCTTGCTTAATGTTTGGTGCAAAAAGACAATATTGTGATGTCTTTAAAATGCTCAGAACCTTTACACAACTATCCAACAGTATATGGAACTCAAAATGTGTTTTGAAGTGAATGTGACAGAATATGTTTACTAATATGAGTCACAAATAGTAAAAAATGTTAATATTTTGTCTACCATTGTGTTGAGAAATTTGAATGAATACATTTTTGTAAGGCAACCTCATTTTTTCAGTTTATTTGGTATTTAGTTTCATTGCTTAACTTTAATGCCAGCTTGTCAAAACAGTGCTATTTACTGCTTTTTAAAAAAGAAATACAATTAATATTATACAGAATTGAGTTCAGCCTTTTGGCCCGGCCCTCCACAATATTTTATGTTTCTTATGTGGCCCCATGGAAAAAATAATTGCCCACCCCTGCTCAAGACTCACCTTTTTTGTTTGGCTTTTAAATAATTTATCTTAGTCTTTTAATTCAGGATTGTCATTTTATATATTATCATTGTCTTTAATTTTTTTTAGCTTCTTTGTCTTTTAGTATCATCATTTTTCTTATATATTTTAGCTCCGTCGTTTTATATTATTGTCTTTTAATTTTTAGCTTCTTCTCTGTCTTTTAGTATCATAATTTTTCTTATATATTTTAGCTTCGTCTTTTTATATTATTGTCCTTTAATTTTTAGCTTCTTTTTTGTTTAGCATTATCATTTTCTTTTATATATTTTAGCTCCAGTGTTTCCTCAAGGGGGGCCTCCGCGCTGGGAGGTGTGGCTGGCCTTCTCACAGGGGGCTTCATCCCGGAGGCTCCTTAGGCCCGGCGGACCGGGGCCCTCTGCACTATGTGTAGGGTCTACCCCGGTCAGTCTGGGCTAGGGGTCTGTGTGTTGGCGCAGCTCCCTGTGGGCGTGAGCCGTCATCCCTCTCAGCGCGGATGACCTACCCTGGGTACATTTTCTCATATGGTTTCTCTGTGCCTTACCCTGTCTTTCTACTAAGATGGTTTATTAAGTTGTGTGAATGCGAGTGTTCTGTGTGTGTGCGAGTTCAGGCGTGTATGTGGATGTGTCTTGTGTTTATGTTGAGTGGGTGGAATGGGTTTTAGTTTTTCGTTGTAATTTGGATGTTTTTATTGTACAGCACTTTGAGCCGCATTTTATGTATGAAAAGTGCTCTTATAAATAAAATTTGATTGATTGATTGGAGGGTTCAAGGGGACGCCATTGCAAAAACACATTCTGAAAGACATAATTTGATTTTGGAGCACACATACATGCACACTGACAAGATTACAGGGGAATACCAGCAGGAGAGACGGAGAGACTGCCCGCCGGAGAAGGCCAGCCGTGGAATACCAGTCTTGGGGACCAGCTGGGAATCAACCATCCAGACAATGATTAATCTGGAGAGGACCTTCCCTTGGACGTAGACCCGTGCCGGGGGAAGAATGTGAGGCTGGGCTGAGATAACGCACGACTCTTTTCGACTGTGCTTGCCCGAGTACATTTTCTCATGAGATTAAGAAAAAGCCGCTCAGTACTATTTCCTGAACCTCCGCCCTATTTCCTACCTACCATTCATTTCAAAAGTCCTAGATAATGTAGTCGCCACTCAACTCCACTCTCATCTCACCTGCAATAACCCTTTCAGTCCGGTTTCCGTGCACTTCACAGCACTGAATCAACTCTACTCAAGGTCACCTCTGCTCTCCTCATTGCAGCTGACTCAGATTCATTCTCCATTGTCATCCTTCTTAACCTGACTGCGGCCTTTGACACCATCTCACACACCATCCTTCTCAAAAGACTTTCTTCCATCGGCATCACCCACACCGCCCTCAACTGGTTCCATTCATACTTCAAAGACCGCACTCAGTTCATCCAGCTTAAATATTTCTCATCAAAGTCCCTCCCAGTCACCTCAGGTTTGCCCCAAGGCTCGGTCCTGGCCCCCCTATTATTTATCATATACCTCCTTCCCCTTGGCAGAATTTTCCGAAAATTCAATATCGCTTTCCATTGCTTCGCGGATGACACCCAGCTCTAGTTCTCCTGCAAACCCAGCATATCACTCCCTCCCACCTCCGTCACCTCCTGTCTATCTGAAATCAATGACTGGTTTTCTAATAATTTCATGAGGCTTAACAGCGACAAAACAGAAGTTATTCTTTTCAGTACAAAATCAATACAATCCAAAATTGGCAGTTTTCCCATTCCTGTTGGCCCCTCCATTGTTTTCCCATCCCCTCAGGTCAAGAGTCTGGGTGTCATCCTTGACAGCACTCTATCTTTCCATAAGCATAATAACACAACCCGGTCAGCCTACTTCCATCTGCACAATATCAGTCAACACCGCCCCTCCCTTTTTCCCTCATCCACTTCTATTCTGGTCCAAGTCGAGTCAAGTCAATTTTATGTGTATAGCCCTTAATCACAGACAGTCTCAAAGGGCTTTACATAACCACAATCAACATCCACTGATCTTAACCCCCAGGAGGGCAAGGAAAAACTCAAAACCCCATTGGGGGAAAAGTGAGAAAACTTGAGAAGGGACCACAGATGGGGGGGAAACCCCCTTCCAGGATGACCAGGCTGCTTTGGATGCCAAGTGGGCAACATTTGACACATACAATGATGCTATACAATGTTAGATGAGATAATGTGAGAGTCAATTAAATGAAGTGCTGCAGGAAGATGACTTTAGTGGAGTGGGTCCTCATCCAGGACCGTAATCGCCATGGCAGCATATCCGAGGTTGAGCCTTTGATCTTGAAATAGTCAGTTTGGGGTAAATTCAGAACAGCCACTTCCAAGTGAATCACCATCACCTAATTCCCAAGCTGTGGAATTGGGAACAGAAAAAAAAGAACAGAAATAGTAAACAGGCCAACAAGTAGTTCAACGAAGTGCTGAAATATAGGGAAATCAGAAGAGGTGCTGCATGAAGACGACTTCGGCAGAGCAGGTCCCTCCCCGGTTGGTCAGTGCCGTAATCTTCATAGCAGGTCACCATCACCTAATTCCCAAGCAGGGGAAGAGGGGGCAGAAAAGAGGAGAAGCGGCAGTAAACAGGCCAACAAATAATTAAATTAGATGCTAAAGTATATAAATAAATGTCGCGCTGCAGGAAGACGACATCACTGGAACAGGTGCATGCCCAGTTTGTCAATGCCTTAAACTTCCTAGTGGGTCACCGTCACCTAATCCCCCAGCCGGGGAAAAGGGGGCAGAAAAGAGAAGATAAGAGAAAAAGCGGCAGTAAACAGGCCAACAAATAGTTCAACTAAATGCACAAGAGTATAAATGCGTCTTTAATAGTGTTTTGAACATTTCTACTGAGGTGGCGCCTCTAATACCTGAGGGTAGTACATTCCAAAGCATTGGTGCCCGAATAGAGAACGCTCTAGAACCTGTGGACTTCTTTTTGGCTCGCGGGATCACTAAAAGACCAGCATTTTGTGAGCGAAGGTTTCGGGACGGAACATATGGTACCACGAGGTCAACGAGATAGGAAGGTGCTAAGCCATGCAATATTTTATAGGCAAGTAGCAGAACTTTAAAATCACATCTCAAGTGGACCGGAAGCCAATTCAAATTGGCAAGTATCGGGGTAATATGATCAAACTTTCTCGTTCTAGTCAAGAGTCCAGCTGCTGCATTTTGAACTAACTTTTAATACTAGACATGGGGAGACCCGAGAGCAAAACGTTACAATAGTCGAGGCGAGACGTAACAAACGCATGGATTAAGATTTTTGCATCACAAGTTGATAGAATTGGGCGAATTTTAGCAATGTTACGCAGATGAACAAATGCAGTTCTAGTAATATTTTTAATGTGCATTTGAAACGACATAGTTGTGTCAAATATAAGACCGAGATTTTTTGTTGAATCCTTTTGGGCAATTTATCGATACTCATAGTGGTGTCTTTGAAAAAGGTACAGATGACGCGCTGGTCCAATGATCAGCATCTCGGTTTTATCTGAGTTAAGACGCAAAATATTGAAAGACATTCATAGTTTAATTTCGGCAAGGCATGCCTCTAATTTATAGCAATCACACGGATTCGTTATATCCAACGGCATGTATAATTGCGTATCATCAGCATAACAATGAAAACTAATGTGATATTTCCGTATAATATCACCAAGCGGTAGCATCTAGTACCAATCCCTGCGGAACTCCGCGTGTGATCTTACAAAGATCAGAAGACGCATTGCCATGAATTACACGGTGCGTCGTCTCCGACAGATACGAATTAATCCAAGAAAGCGCTGAACCTGAAATGCCAACACAAGTTTCAAGGCGTTTTAATAATATGTTATGATCAAGTGTCAAAAGCGGCGCCAAGATCGAGTAAGAGTAATACAGTGAACCCTCGGTTATCGCGGTTAATGGGGACCTCGTAGCGGTCGCTGCTCGGGCCCTAATAATAATTTCTACAAAAACAATAGGGACCTCGCCGCCGTCGCAGCTCGGGCCCTAATAACAATTTCTAGAAAAACAATAGGGACATCGCAGCGGCCACTGCTCGGGCCCTAATAATAATAATAAAAATAATAATGATTTCGACAAAAACAATGGGGACCTCGTAGCGGTCGCTGCTCGGGCCCTAATAATAATTTCTACAAAAACAATAGGGACCTTGCCGCGGTCGCTGCTCGGGCCCCAATAATAATTTCTACACAAAGTCCATTGTGGTGACCCGCCCCCTTTTAAGTAAATTCAAAGTGGCCGACTTCCTGTAAAACCTAGCTCATTGCTCCAAGAGACTTTTTTGTAGGTCTTGGTCTTATACATACAGTGAACCCTCGCTACTTCGCGGTTCACCTTTCGTGGGTTCAGTGCTTCGCGGGTCTAAAAAATATTCGGGGGCATTGTAGTTTCGCCGAGCGGCACGACAGGGCGCTGGAGCGGTTAGACGGCCGGCGTGCGCCGAAGAAGAGCGTGGGCGAAGAGGAGAGTGGACGAAGAAGAGCACGTTCCCCCGGACACGATCGGTGGCGACGTTTCGCGCGGTTCGGACCGTACCAGAGCTCCGGCCGGCGTGCGTGGCAGTTAAGCCGTAGAGGAGCACCTTCCTGTTAAGGATGTTTCTATCAAAACAAGCCTGAACAAATGAATCAACCAGCCAAGATTGTCTGTCATTTACGCGCGGGGCAGCCCTCGAACTCCGAGGCGAAGCCAGCGTGTTCGACTGCACACATGGTTTTTATTTGCATCAGCATAAGCAATTTGAATATGCAATACATACAGAATGGAAAACTTGACATTTGACTCCATCCCACTTGCCCACCCTCTTCCTGCCTATTCTAACGGTTTCAGCTTACAAGACACCTTTTGTTCATACTTCTGCTTATTCTAACAGCAAAAGTTCACTCTGAACTTCATTTGACCTGTGTAGTGTATTTTCACAAGGCTTAACGTGTTGAACTTATTTTATGGCCATGACGATATTGTTGCTTTAGAAATACCAAGCCTTGTGTTGGACCTCCCTAAATGCAGAAGTTACAGCCTTAAGAGGCCTCGGGCCCCAACATTATCTACGAAGGGTTAAAGAGGTCATCAACACCCCAAGGGAGGTGTTTACAGAAAAGGGTTCTGGCGTTGGGGAGTCACATTCGCGAGGAGGCCGTACCTGGCACCCGTAGCTGTCGAAAGTTTAATTAGAGGCCAGAAAGATACGAATGCATGTGCAACAAAGGGGGCCTGTAAGATTAGTTATAGTTTGAAACTTGCTAAGATGACAAACTAAACAACAAAACTAACAGATGAACATACAAACTTAAATTTCTTTAACATATCCCTCCTGTTTATCAAGTTTCAAATCTCATCATCAAAGGCTGTCGCTTGAGGGGGGAGAAAAACTACCCAAAAACTCAAAAATTCTTGGAGAAAAGGGTAGAAACCCATGCCCCGAACGAGAAGCCCAAAAAAATAATAACAATTAAAAGATAATAAAGCAAAGCTAATGCAGTTTTTGGTCCAATACATGTATGTACAAAATAAACCCGGAACATCAAACATTCACAACTGCAACTCTTTTCTGTGATGCAAGTTACATGAATCAGTGACCTTGAGCGTTTTTTCAGAGGCTGCAGGTTTTATTTGATGTGCGTGTAGTCAGCAGTCTGCGCCTGTGCAACTCGTCTGCGTTTGACGTTGTCCTGGTCTCGAGGTTGTGCGCTGACCAGGCACAGCCCTGCAAGGAAGTAGATGATGCATCTGGTCGACAGGGCAGTGCCCAGTTGCTGTTCGGCGGCTTGCTCCATCCTTCCGAGAGGGGTGTGTTTGCCACGGAAAACCCTCTTTCCAACTGTGGTCTTTTGTTGGTACATTGGAGTGTACGTGGTGGAGATCCTCTCCAAGGGACTTGCGTCGCTCAGCCTTCAGCAGGGACCGGAGAAGCTTGCACTGCGACTGATGGTTCCAGCCGCCACGCCCCTCGACCTTTGCTGCCGTCGGGGTCACTGCAATCACCTGATGAGGGCCGTCCCAGCGTTCACTGTCCCAACGAGGTCGTTTCAGCACCTTGAGGAAGAGTTGGTCTCCCACATGGACGTGGTTTATCTGTGGATCAAAACACACTGGCCAGTAATTGTGGTCAAACATGTCTTTCATGTGGACTGGGACAGATGTGCCAGTCGCTGGTGGTTCTGATGAACCTGAGAGTCTATGTGTGAGGCCATATAGGATAAAAAGGGGATAGTGTCCTTCCTTCGGCTGGCACTATCCTCATTGCTGTGATTGAAACACAGTCTGGCCATTGTCTCTTTTTTTTTTCTTTGTCTTGATAAGTCAGTTCCATTTGTGCGTTCCACAAGTCCTGCAGACTGTATGCAAAATGACGCTTTGAGTCAATTTTGCAACAACTGTCCCACTTGTTACAAACATTATTCACAAAATGCATCATTTTCACTTTAAATCACTCTTGAAATTCCAAATGTCAGGATAATTCGATTACACAACACTTTTTCCAACTGTTTTAACATCATCATGTGTTGTTGGAAACAACGTAATCCATTTTGAAAACACATTAATTATAACCAAACAATATTGCAACCCAAACAACTAACACTTTGTCTAAAAAAAAGTTTTTTGTTGAAAAGTCTATATGTGGGAACAATTTCATATCATACTTCCCCCTGTTGACACACATGTGTCACTCATGTTACTCCTCTACTCCTCAGCAATGTTTGCACCTTTTTTCTCCCAATGTGTGCATTCAATTAGTGGTGTATTTTTCCCTGGCGTGAGATCAAATTGTCAAGTTGATTTGCTGCGTGTGTGTGTGTGTGTGTGTGTGCATTACCCCTTGCTGCATTGTCTGCGAGGCAGTATTCAATTGTAATCGTTTCATTTTCTGTTCAGAAAATTTTGCATTTACAAATACTTATTTAGACGTGCTTTATGCACAACTTTTCTTTCATCTTTTGTGATTTTTTAAAACGCCGTTTGCCCAATGTCGACAGAACACATAAACATATATCTTGGCAGTCAGTCCAAATTGTAAAATGTTTTTTAGAAAACATCTTACAATTCTGGATCAGCACAGAAGTTTCTGCTGCTTGTCCTGCACATACAGATTTTAATATCCCTTGAAACAAAATGCTTTGTTAAAAAAAAAATTCCCACCCCTTTGCGGCCGTCAAAAAACTGTCTCTCCAGTCGGGAGAAAGGTGTCCAAGAGGTCAGGTCGCTGTTTGGTGGTAATTTGGACTCGGCTTCCACAGTCGTGTGGTGTGCCTTCTACTGGTGCGGGAAAAAGTGACGCTGGGCTGAGCGCACCTTATCAGTGTAATGTGACAATTAGGTCGCCGTGCAATGTGAATGTGGTGGGTGAAGGCTGCTTGATCCAATTGTTGTGACTAATATGCAAGTGATTTCATGAGCCCTGCGCGTCTGCAGCCACACAAGGTCATGAAACCATTTTTTGCAGTCACTGTTTGCTCAAATGGCTCATAGTAATTTGGTAGTGCTAATACATCTTAATCAATGAGTTCACACTTGACAAGTTCAAAAGCTTGTCAACCTCAAGTGTTCAAACATTTTTTTTTTCCTCAAATGTCATTGGCTTGTCATAAATGATGTCCAGCAATAGTCGTGTGATTTCTAAGTACTTTGCAATCCATGCCTGGCAATAATTGCGTACACCTATAAGGGACATCATTTACTTCTTTGTTATTGGTTTTAGGGCTCGGGCAACGCCTTCTTTTTGCTTGTCACCAAAAATGCGCCCCTTTTCAGTCAAAATGCGGCCTAAATATGTGACTTCCTTTTTTAACAGCTGCATCTCATCGGTTCAGTTTGATGACGCATTAAGTAATTCTCGAGGTCAAACATATGTTTAATATCTTCCTCAATGTCCTCACTGTTGTCACTGTCAGAGGGGGAATCCAGAGGTTTGGACATCAACTCGCAGTCCGAAGCCCCACTGGGGTCCCGGCCTAGTCATTCATTTTCCCAATCGTACACTTCCTTAAAACAAGTTCTCAAACCCTTCATTCATTATGTAAATTACTCGTCTTCTCCTTGGCCGCCCTCGTGTGCAAGCCTATCCTAGACGCTCACAGCAGAAAAAGAAGGGAGGGGGGGGGCCTCACTGTTCATACGCCAATCACGCGGTCCCCAGGCAACCAAGCTGCCAGGGGTTACGCCCCCTACCAAAGGCTCCAGTTTACTGGCCACTCCTCCCTGCCAATTTACGAGCAGGCAATCTCAAGCCAATGGCAACAGCTCCTTCCCCCTAAACTTTCCGCTCGTTCCAATTCACTTACGCTTTCCTTCTGGCATCTGCCCAACCTACTTTACCTCTCAGTCATCTCCAACCCCCTCTTAACTTTCCGCTCATCCTATTTCACTTACGCTTTTCCTTCTCAACCTACCTTGCCTCTCAGTTAGAGAACCAAATTCTGCCCCCGCACCTCAGGTTTGACACCACTTAAAATTCAAAATCAGGAAACACCTATGCTTTTGCAAAGATTCCTCATGTTCACTTTCAAAACCTTCATTCCATCTTTCATAACACCTACTTCTCTCTTTCAATTCATGCAACCAACTCAGTGTCTTACATCCCTCAACCACATAGGTTCTAATTCTGTTACTCTATACAGTTTTCCACTTGCAAATCTGCCTATGACACCTTTCTCACTTGCCCTATCATTTGGACTTCATCAATCCTTTCTATGGAACATTAATTGTTCCTTTCCCTTTTCTACACATTCTTTTTCTTTCTTTACACATTCCTTTTCTTTTCTTATTAACTTCCAATCTCTACACTGCAAAGTTTCCCTGGACTTTACTATACTACCCAATACCCCAATTTTAGAAAATTGGACCAGTTTGTCAACACCTAGGGTGTTCTAAAAACTGGTTTCTCATCAGTAGGACAGCAACTCAATTTTCCTGTTGTGGCAATTCTCACTTCAACTTTTTCAGGTGGAGATTTCTTGTCTATTACATCCACAACAGTCTGCTGTTTATAATCCTACTGTATTACATGGGATAAAATACCAAGTGGTATTAGTAATCCCCAATCGCACACACTCCAGCTCACTGACTCAACCCCCACCCTTTCTCTTCTTTGTTCTCACACACACACATAGTCAGACTCAGACATATACACGGGCCCACAAAACAACACACACAGTTCTCAACATTGAACAGCTACAAACGAGAAGCTAATCAATATTTTTCAATTTCAACTAACCTACATTTTTCCTTTATTTCAAATTCGGAAAGTTGACAGTTAACTTCCTTCATCAATTCTGCCGCCATTTCTGACAGTCTTAATTGTTATGGTGTCTAGTTATGGTTCCTCAGTGTTGAGAAAAATTCAAATTGCCTGACTTTGGGTTGAATACCAAGCTTCTACTCCCAATTTGGAGCGGGTATTCCTGGGTGTTTTTACTCACAACCCTCGGTCAGTTTTAGATTTCTCAAACGTTGGACATTCATACAATACACATACACACTCACAGATTGATCAGTTCTGTGTCTGTGAAAATAGATAAACTATTTTCGTCTTCTATAAATAACAAACGTTGTACTATCACTTCCAAATATAGTAATAATTACATCTGTACTCTACCAGAAATAAGGACCCCTAAATCTGTCTTCCAGAAAAAACAACAGTTAATTCTGTACTATCCGAGCAGATATAATCAACTACACTTGTACTCTCTACCAGACAAGGAATGCCTTAATCTGCCTTCCAGAATAAACAACAGTTAATTCTGTACTGTCCGAGTCTTCCAACAAGTCTTCCAAAATAGCAAAGTTAAATCTGTATTTCTTCCAGAAAATAGCTAAGCTAAGATGTACTATCTCTTCGGGTAAAGGAACTCCCTGAAACCCTACTATCCTTCAAAAACCCCAAAAAGTTTTTTACTATCTGTTGTATACAACCACTGACCTGTGACAATCTCTCCGCTGGTCGAGACACTCGCGGTTCATGGATGAAGTCTGTGTTCTCTCCGGTGGAGGATGGCCGAGGACCGGCCTCCTGGAAGAGAGGACTTTTCACGATGGCGCCGTTTTCAGTCGTCGTCAATCGTCCACCGCAGATCACACGTTTTCATCCGGCATCGAAGGACCAAGTAATGTTAAGGATGTTTCTATCAAAACAAGCCTGAACAAATGAATCAACCAGCCAAGATTGTCTGTCATTTCCGCGCTGGGCAGCCCTCGAACTCCGAGGCGAAGCCAGCGTGTTCGACTGCACACATGGTTTTTATTTGCATCAGCATAAGCAATTTGAATATGCAATACATACAGAATGGAAAACTTGACATTTGACTCCATCCCACTTGCCCACCCTCTTCCTGCCTATTCTAACGGTTTCAGCTTACAAGACACCTTTTGTTCATACTTCTGCTTATTCTAACAGCAAAAGGGAGCATGTTCACTCTGAACTTCATTTGACCTGTGTAGTGTATTTTCACAAGGCTTAACATGTTGAACTTATTTTATGGCCATGACGATATTGTTGCTTTAGAAATACCAAGCCTTGTGTTGGACCTCCCTAAATGCATAAGTTACAGCCTTAAGAGGCCTCGGGCCCCAACATTATCTACGAAGGGTTAAAGGGGTCATCAACACCCCAAGGGAGGTGTTTACAGAAAAGGGTTCTGGCGTTGGGGAGTCACATTCGCGATGAGGCCGTACCTGGCACCCGTAGCTGTCGAAAGTTTAATTAGAGGCCAGAAAGATACGAATGCATGTGCAACAAAGGGGGCCTGTAAGATTAGTTATAGTTTGAAACTTGCTAAGATGACAAACTAAACAACAAAACTAACAGATGAACATACAAACTTAAATTTCTTTAACACTTCCCCGGGCACGGGCGGTGCCAAGCGACCCCTAAGTTTAACCAAATGGAAGCTCCGGAGGAGGAGGGCATGCTCGCGTCACAGTAAGCCGAAGAGGAGCACCTTCCCCGGGCACGGGCGGTTCCAAGCGGCCCCTAAGTTTAACCGAATGGAAGCTCCGGAGGAGGAGGGCATGCTCGCGTCACAGTAAGCCGAAGAGGAGCACCTTCCCCGGGCACGGGCGGTTCCAAGCGGCCCCTACGTTTAACTGAATGGAAGCTCCGGAGGAGGAGGGCATGCTCGCGTCACAGTAAGCCGAAGAGGAGCACCTTCCCCGGGCACGGGCGGTGCCAAGCGGCCCCTAAGTTTAACCGAATGGAAGTTCCGGGGGAGGAGGTCGGGCGTGTGTCACAGTTAAGCCGAATTGGAGCACCTCTTCCGCCCGGGCACGAGCGGAGCGCGAGGCTGTCCGTTATGAAAGAATAAATAAATAAAGAATGCCACCTTTTTTTCACAGGGCACACCGGACGGCGTACCATCAGGTTAAAGTCGGAGTAATTAAATAAATACAAAAAGAATGGCTGGGGAATAAAAAAATAATACGTTTTAATAATAATTTGGTTTTTTTGTTATAACATGAATTTCACTCTCTCTCTCTGTCTATATATACATATATATATATATATATATATATATAAATATAAATATTTATATATTTATTATATATATTGTATATTTTTTTAAGCATTTTTGAAGGTGCGCCGCTACTTCGCGGATTTTCAGTTTTTGCGGGTGGTCTCGGTCCCCATTAACCGCGATAACCGAGGGTTCACTGTACTCCATAAAATTTACAAAAAGCGAGGTGAAACACTCAACCAGGGCTGCTTTTTTGAACATTTCTCGAGGGCCATGGCGAGCCATTTCAAAAAAGCTGCACAACTAACGTATAAAATATTGATAAATTTGCTCTGCCTGATGTGTGTGTCAAGTTTCACGAGTTGTCGTTCATATTTAGAACCTCATAATCAGCGTTGTTTTATTGCCGAACCGTGCAATGCCACTCCCACAACTTTTCACGAAAAAGGATGAATTTCGTATTGTGACATCCTCATGGCCGAAACAGTCCTCCGAGCATATATGAATGAGGGCGACCTTGTTGAGTTGCACGGAGAAAAACATCCAAGAAAATAACTTGTATTAGCTTTTACCAGTTGGTGGCGCTACTACTACGATGAAAAATAAGTTGGTAGATGTCTTCAGGGCTGAAGTATCCTCAAATGTGTACAACTTCGAGAAGATAGGATCATCTGAGTCATGTTGCCACAAAGTACAATCGGACTTTTCAGCACCGTAATAGCCACGCCTTTTGCCAAAACGTCACAAATTCGGCAGAGAGTAAGATCATTGTCTTGAGTCTTTTCTGACTAATTTTCAGTCGGATTCGTCAAAAGGGCACCGTGCAGTACGTGAAAATTAAAATAAAAACAAATTTTTGATTCCACTTGGCGGCGCTGTGTGTATAACAAAATAATAACATTAAGATGTCTTCAGGTCGGGACATTTTATTTACAGGTGAAGGTTTGGATTTTTAGGAGCATGTGCAGGGGAGTTATTAAGCATTCATTTATTTGTATTAGGTTCATTTTGTCTTCTTATTATTGATATTTGACTGATTCATTAAAAGCAGACAATTATGTTTTAGGTAAATTTTTTACCTGACATGTTTCGGCGAGTCTTTCGCCTTCTTCAGAGTGTCGCATGATGGTGTCTTGAGACCCGTCTTTATCAGCTGATGTTCCATGAGGGTGTGACTTACCTGTCAAAAAAATTAAAAATCAGAGCAGTAAAAGAATAAGCACAACATGAACATTACAAATCAGCAATCACTGACCACTGCAAAAGGGAAAACCACATCATGGACCGGGAGAAGGGCAGGGTCATCCGCACCGAAGAGAACAAACAACAGCGCTGGATCAGAGAGGCCATTGAGATCTGCAAGCGAGGCATAAAAACCATGAACAGAGACAAGGGAGCCTTTATCCTCTCGACCACCTGGAGCAGCATCTTGGCGGAGTGAACGGACAGCGGGGGGTGTGACTTGCCTTCATTCTTGTGACAGGTAAGTCACGCCCTCATTGAACATCAGCTGATAAAGACGGGTCACAATACACCATCATGTGACACTCTGAAGAAGGCGAAAGACTTTCGTATTGTGACATCCTCAAGGCCTAAACACTCATCCGAGCAAATATAAGGTAGATTTTGTGAACCTGCCCGGAGAAAAACATCAACGAAAATAATTTGTATTTGTTTTAACCAGTTGGTGGCGCTACCACTGCGATCAAAAATAAGTTGGCAGCCGTCTTCAGGGCCTGAATATCCTCAAATGTGAAAAATTTCGAGAAGATGGATCATCTGAATCATTTTGCAGGAACTTTTGTTGCCACGGAGAATAATCAGACTCTGCGGCACCGCAATAGCCACGCCCTTCGAAGGAAAGTCACAAAAATAGGGATAGCGTAAGATCAATGTCTTGAGTCTTTTCTAGCCAATTTTCAATCGGATTCGTTAAAAGGGCACCGTGCAGTACGTCAAAATGTAAAAAATGATATTGATTGGCGCAAGGTGTATAACAGAATATAAACATATAGATGTCTTCAGGTACCGACTCTTTATGTACATGTGAAGTTTTAGATTTTTAGCAGCATGTGCATGAGAGTTATTAAGCATTTTGTCCATTGCGGCGAAGGAAATCTTAAGTGAAAACTTTGAAGCCCCGCCCCCGTCATATAGTATTTCGGAAACAAAAGATTTTAGCCCCAGTGTTTGTCCCAGGTCTTAAGATGCTACAGACAGAATTTTAAGGCAATCAGATGAAGCCTTTAGGATCAGGGTGCAAAAGAATGACCCCTGTAAACATGCAAAAAAGGGCAAAAGTCGGACTTTCAAAAATTCATAACTCACTTCCTGTTCATATTAGACGTTAAAATATCAAATTTTTCGCCATGCCCGATGAGACTGCCAAGTTTGGTGAGTTTTTGTGCATGTTTCGGGGGTCAAAAATGCGATCGAACAATCGGAAAAATAATAATAATAATAATTTCAACAAAAACAATAGCGACTTCGCAGCGGTCGCTGCTCAGGCCCTAATAATAATAATAATAATAATAATAAAAGTAATAATATTTTCTACAAAAACATTAGGGACTTCGCAGCCGTCGCAGCTCGGGCCCTAATAACAATTTCTAGAAAAACGATAGGGACCTCGCAGCGGTCACTGCTCGGGCCCTAATAATAATAATAATAATAATTTCCACAAAAACAATGGGGACCTCGTAGCGGTTGCTGCTCGGGCCCTAATAATAATTTCTACATAAACAATAGGGACCTCGCCGCGGTCGCTGCTCGGGCCCCAATAATAATTTCTACACAAAGTCCATTGTGGTGACCCGCCCCTTTTAAGTAAATTCAAAATGGCCGACTTCCTGTAAAACCTAGCTCATTGCTCCAAGAGACTTTTTTGTAGGTCTTGGTCTTATACATACAGTGAACCCTCGCTACTTCGCGGTTCACCTTTCGCGGGTTCAGTTCTTCGCGGGTCTAAAAAATATTCGGGGGCATTGTAGTTTCGCCGAGCGGCACGACGGGCGCTGGAGCGGTTAGACGGCCGGCGTGCGCCGAAGAAGAGCGTGGGCGAAGAGGAGAGTGGACGAAGAAGAGCACGTTCCCCCGGACACGATCGGTGGCGACGTTTCGCGCGGTTCGGACCGTACCAGGGCTCCGGCCGGCGTGCGTGGCAGTTAAGCCGTAGAGGAGCACCGTCCCCGGGCACGGGCGGTGCCAAGCGGCCCCTAAGTTTAACCGAATGGAAGCTCTGGAGGAGGAGGGCATGCTCGCGTCACAGTAAGCCGAAGAGGAGCACCTTCGCCGGGCACGGGCGGTTCCAAGCGGCCCCTAAGTTTAACCGAATTGAAGCTCCGGAGGAGGCGGGCATGCTCGCGTCACAGTAAGCCGAAGAGGAGCACCTTCCCCGGGCACGGGCGGTGCCAAGCGGCCCCTAAGTTTAACCGAATGGAAGCTCCGGGGGAGGAGGGCGGGCGTGTGTCACAGTTAAGCCGAATTGGAACACCTCTTCCGCCCGGGCACGAACGGAGCGCGAAGCTGTCAGTTATGAATGAATAAATGAATAAATAAATAAATAAATAAAGAATGCCACCTTTCATTTCACAGGGAACACCGGACGGCGTACCAGCAGGTAAAAGTCGGAGTAATTAAATAAATACAAAAAGAATGGCTGGGGAATAAAAAAATAATACGTTTTAATAATAATTTGTTTTTTTTGTTATAACATGAATTTCACTCTCTCTCTCTCTCTCTCTCCCCGTATATATATATACATATATATATATATATATATACATATATATATAAATATATATACATATATATATATATATATATTTATTATATATATATTGTATTTTCTTTTAAGCATTTTTGAAGGTGCGCCGCTACTTCGCGGATTTTCAGTTTCCGCGGGTGGTCTCGGTCCCCATTAACCGCGATAACCGAGGGTTCACTGTACTCCATAAAATTTACAAAAAGCGAGGTGAAACACTCAACCAGGGCTGCTTTTTTGAACATTTCTCGAGGGCCATGGCGAGCCATTTCAAAAAAGCTGCACAACTAACGTATAAAATATTGATAAATTTGCTCTGCCTGATGTGTGTGTCAAGTTTCACGAGTTGTCGTTCATATTTAGAACCTCATAATCAGCGTTGTTTTATTGCCAAAAAGTGCAATGCCACTCCCACAACTTTTCACGAAAAAGGATGAATTTCGTATTGTGACATCCTCATGGCCGAAACAGTCCTCCGAGCATATATGAGGGCGACCTTGTTGAGTTGCACGGAGAAAAACATCCAAGAAAATAACTTGTATTAGCTTTTACCAGTTGGTGGCGCTACTACTACGATGAAAAATAAGTTGGTAGATGTCTTCAGGGCTGAAGTATCCTCAAATGTGTACAACTTCGAGAAGATAGGATCATCTGAGTCATGTTGCCGGAGCTTTTGTTGCCACAAAGTACAATCGGACTTTTCAGCACCGTAATTGCCACGCCTTTTGCCAAAACGTCACAAAACTCGGCAGAGAGTAAGATCATTGTCTTGAGTCTTTTCTGACTAATTTTCAGTCGGATTCGTCAAAAGGGCACCGTGCAGTACGTGAAAATTAAAATAAAAACAAATTTTTGATTCCACTTGGCGGCGCTGTGTGTATAACAAAATAATAACATTAAGATGTCTTCAGGTCGGGACATTTTATTTACAGGTGAATGTTTGGATTTTTAGGAGCATGTGCAGGGGAGTTATTAAGCATTCATTTATTTGTATTAGGTTCATTTTGTCTTCTTATTATTGATATTTGACAGATTCATTAAAAGCAGACAATTATGTTTTCGGTAAAATTTTTTACCTGACATGTTTCGGCGAGTCTTTCGCCTTCTTCAGAGTGTCGCATGATGGTGTCTTGAGACCCGTCTTTATCAGCTGATGTTCCATGAGGGTGTGACTTACCTGTCAAAAAAATGAAAAATCGGAGCAGTAAAAGAACAAGCACAACATGAACATTACAAATCAGCAATCACTGACCACTGCAAAAGGGAAAACCACATCATGGACCGGGAGAAGGGCAGGGTCATCGGCACCGAAGAGAACAAACAACAGCGCTGGATCAGAGAGGCCATTGAGATCTGCAAGCGAGGCATAAAAACCATGAACAGAGACAAGGGAGCCTTCATCCTCTCTACCACCTGGAGCAGCATCTTGGCGGAGTTAACGGACAGCGGGGGGCGTGACTTGCCTTCATTCTTGTGACAGGTAAGTCACGCCCTCATGGAACATCAGCTGATAAAGACGGGCCACAAGACACCATCATGTGACACTCTGAAGAAGGCGAAAGACTTTCGTATTGTGACATCCTCAAGGCCTAAACACTCATCCGAGCAAATATAAGGTAGATTTTGTT
>NW_028283950.1:0-5000 GCF_059441095.1 Idiotropiscis lumnitzeri
GCTGGAAAGGGGACTTAGAAGAAATTTGTGAAAATTCACCCGGAGCTCCGTGCCCGAGGGCCGGCTATGAGCCGCGCCGTGCCCGCCAACAGCCTTCCACGGTCGGATACAATGTTTCAAAGTTCCCCGCTGGAAAGGGGACTTAGAAGAAATGAGGCAAATTTCCCCGGAGCTCCGTGCCTGAGGGCGGGCTGTGAGCCGCGCCGCGCCCGCCAACAGCCTTCAGTGGTCGGATACAATGTTTGAAAGTTCCCCGCTGGAAAGGGGACTTAGAAGAAATGAGGCAAATTTCCCCGGAGCTCCGTGCCTGAGGGCGGGCTGTGAGCCGCGCCGCGTCCGCCAACAGCCTTCAGTGGTCGGATACAATGTTTGAAAGGTCCCCGCTGGAAAGGGGACTTAGAAGAAATGAGGCAAATTTCCCCGGAGCTCCGTGCCTGAGGGCGGGCTGTGAGCCGCGCCGCGTCCGCCAACAGCCTTCAGTGGTCGGATACAATGTTTGAAAGGTCCCCGCTGGAAAGGGGACTTAGAAGAAATGAGGCAAATTTCCCCGGAGCTCCGTGCCTGAGGGCGGGCTGTGAGCCGCGCCGCGCCCGCCAACAGCCTTCAGTGGTCGGATACAATGTTTGAAAGTTCCCCGCTGGAAAGGGGACTTAGAAGAAATGAGGCAAATTTCCCCGGAGCTCCGTGCCTGAGTGCGGGCTGTGAGCCGCGCCGCGTCCGCCAACAGCCTTCCTTTGGTCGGATACAATGTTTGAAAGGTCCCCGCTGGAAAGGGGACTTAGAAGAATTGAGTAAAATTCACCCGGAGCTCCGTGCCCGAGGGCCGGCTATGAGCCGCGCCGTGCCCGCCAACAGCCTTCCACGGTCGGATACAATGTTTCAAAGTTCCCCGCTGGAAAGGGGACTTAGAAGAATTGAGTAAAATTCACCCGGAGCTCCGTGCCTGAGGGCCGGCTATGAGCCGCGCCGTGCCCGCCAACAGCCTTCCACGGTCGGATACAATGTTTCAAAGTTCCCCGCTGGAAAGGGGACTTAGAAGAAATTTGTGAAAATTCACCCGGAGCTCCGTTCCTGAGGGCCGGCTATGAGCCGCGCCGTGCCCGCCAACAGCCTTCCACGGTCGGATACAATGTTTCAAAGTTCCCCGCTGGAAAGGGGACTTAGAAGAAATTTGTGAAAATTCACCCGGAGCTCCGTGCCTGAGGGCCGGCTATGAGCCGCGCCGTGCCCGCCAACAGCCTTCCACGGTCGGATACAATGTTTCAAAGTTCCCCGCTGGAAAGGGGACTTAGAAGAAATTAGGCAACTTTCCCCGGAGCTCCATGCCTGAGTGCGGGCTGTTTGCCGCGCCGTGCCCGCCAACAGCCTTCAGTGGTCGGATACAATGTTTCAAAGTTCCCCGCTGGAAAGGGGACTTAGAAGAAATTATGAATATTTTTGTTTCTAAAAACGTGATCCCTGAAAATGTGCCCCAGGTGTTTTGGAAAACCCGGGTAAACCTGGGAAGTAGGCAAATGACCCTCTGACTAGGGGGGAAGAACGTTTGCCTACTGCAGCGCCCCTAATGCAATTCGGCGGAACTGCAACGCCCCTGGTCGCCTAAACGCTACCCCTGGTCGCCTAAAAGCTACCCCTGGTCGCCTAAAAGCTACCCCTGGTCGCCTAAAAGCTACCCCTGGTCGCCTAAACGCTACCCCTGGTCACCTAAACGCTACCCCTGGTCGCCTAAACGCTTCCCCTGGTCACCTAAACGCTACCCCTGGTCGCCTAAACGCTACCCCTGGTCGCCTAAACGCTTCCCCTGGTCACCTAAACGCTACCCCTGGTCGCCTAAACGCTTCCCCTGGTCACCTAAACGCTACCCCTGGTCGCCTAAACGCTACCCCTGGTCGCCTAACTGACCCCTCGTGTGTGGGGATCAACGTTTGCCTACTAGGGCGTCCTCCGGCGGCCTCTCGGCAGTACTGCAGGCCCATTTTAGCCGAGCCCATTGAAATGAATGGGGGAATTTTATACGTTTTTGCCTTTTTTTCCCCCCCTCGTTCTTTTTGTATTTATTCATTTATTTCAACTTTTACCGACTCAACCGCCCTCCGGCGTGCCCTCGGCGGTCCCGCAAGCCCAATTCGGCCGAGCCCATTGAAATGAATGGGGGAATTTTATACGTTTTTGCCTTTTTTTCCCCCCCCTCGTTCTTTTTGTATTTATTCATTTATTTCAACTTTTACCGACTCAACCGCCCTCCGGCGTGCCCTCGGCGGTCCCGCAAGCCCAATTCGGCCGAGCCCATTGAAATGAATGGGGGAATTTTATACGTTTTTGCCTTTTTTTTCCCCCCCTCGTTCTTTTTGTATTTATTCATTTATTTCAACTTTTACCGACTCAACCGCCCTCCGGCGTGCCCTCGGCGGTCCCGCAAGCCCAATTCGGCCGAGCCCATTGAAATGAATGGGGGAATTTTATACGTTTTTGCCTTTTTTCCCCCCCCCCCCTCGTCCTTTTTGTATTTATTCATTTATTTCAACTTTTACCGACTCAACCGCCCTCCGGCGTGCCCTCGGCGGTCCCGCAAGCCCAATTCGGCCGAGCCCATTGAAATGAATGGGGGAATTTTATACGTTTTTGCCTTTTTTTTCCCCCCCTCGTTCTTTTTGTATTTATTCATTTATTTCAACTTTTACCGACTCAACCGCCCTCCGGCGTGCCCTCGGCGGTCCCGCAAGCCCAATTCGGCCGAGCCCATTGAAATGAATGGGGGAATTTTATACGTTTTTGCCTTTTTTTTCCCCCCCTCGTTCTTTTTGTATTTATTCATTTATTTCAACTTTTACCGACTCAACCGCCCTCCGGCGTGCCCTCGGCGGTCCCGCAAGCCCAATTCGGCCGAGCCCATTGAAATGAATGGGGGAATTTTATACGTTTTTGCCTTTTTCCCCCCCCCCCCTCGTCCTTTTTGTATTTATTCATTTATTTCAACTTTTACCGACTCAACCGCCCTCCGGCGTGCCCTCGGCGGTCCCGCAAGCCCAATTCGGCCGAGCCCATTGAAATGAATGGGGGAATTTTATACGTTTTTGCCTTTTTTTTCCCCCCCTCGTTCTTTTTGTATTTATTCATTTATTTCAACTTTTACCGACTCAACCGCCCTCCGGCGTGCCCTCGGCGGTCCCGCAAGCCCAATTCGGTCGAGCCCATTGAAATGAATGGGGGAATTTTATACGTTTTTGCCTTTTTTTCCCCCCCTCGTTCTTTTTGTATTTATTCATTTATTTCAACTTTTACCGACTCAACCGCCCTCCGGCGTGCCCTCGGCGGTCCCGCAAGCCCAATTCGGCCGAGCCCATTGAAATGAATGGGGGAATTTTATACGTTTTTGCCTTTTTCCCCCCCCCCTCGTTCTTTTTGTATTTATTCATTTATTTCAACTTTTACCGACTCAACCGCCCTCCGGCGTGCCCTCGGCGGTCCCGCAAGCCCAATTCGGCCGAGCCCATTGAAATGAATGGGGGAATTTTATACGTTTTTGCCTTTTTTTTTCCCCCCCTCGTCCTTTTTGTATTTATTCATTTATTTCAACTTTTACCGACTCAACCGCCCTCCGGCGTGCCCTCGGCGGTCCCGCAAGCCCAATTCGGCCGAGCCCATTGAAATGAATGGGGGAATTTTATACGTTTTTGCCTTTTTTTTTCCCCCCTCGTCCTTTTTGTATTTATTTACTTATTTCAACCTTTACCGACTTAGGGGCCGCTTTGCACCGCCTGTGCCCGGGGAAGGTGCTCCTATTCGGGCCAAGTGTGACACACGCCCGCCCTCCTCCTCCGGAGCTTCCATTAGGGTAGACTTAGGGGCCGCTTGGCACCGCCTGTGCCCGGGGAAGGTGCTCATATTCGGCTTCACTGTCAGGCAGCATGCACTCCTCCTCCGGAGCTTCCATTTGGGCAAACTTAGGGGCCGCTTGGCACCGCCCGTGCCCGGGGAAGGTGCTCCTATTCGGGCCAAGTGTGACACACGCCCGCACTCCTCCTCCGGAGCTTCCATGAGGGTAGACTTAGGGGCCGCTTGGCACCGCCTGTGCCCGGGGAAGGTGCTCCTATTCGGCTTCACTGTCATGCAGCATGCACTCCTCCTCCGGAGCTTCCATTTGGGCAAACTTAGGGGCCGCTTGGCACCGCCTGTGCCCGGGGAAGGTGCTCATATTCGGATTCACTGTCAGGCAGCATGCACTCCTCCTCCGGAGCTTCCATTTGGGACAACTTAGGGGCCGCTTGGCACCGTCTGTGCCCGGGGAAGGTGCTCCTATTCGGGCTAAGTGTGACACACGCCCGCCCTCCTCCTCCGGAGCTTCCATGAGGGTAGACTTAGGGGCCACTTGGCACCGCCTGTGCCCGGGGAAGGTGCTCATATTCGGCTTCACTGTCCGGAGCTTCCATAAGGGCAAACTTAGGGGCCGCTTGGCACCGTCTGTGCCCGGGGAAGGTGCTCATATTCGGCTTCACTGTCAGGCAGCATGCACTCCTCCTCCGGAGCTTCCATTTGGGCAAACTTAGGGGCCGCTTGGCACCGTATGTGCCCGGGGAAGGTGCTCCTATTCGGCTTCACTGTCATGCAGCATGCACTCCTCCACCGGAGCTTCCATTTGGGCAAACTTAGGGGCCGCTTGGCACCGCCTGTGCCCGGGGAAGGTGCTCCTATTCGGGCCAAGTGTGACACACGCCCGCACTCCTCCTCCGGAGCTTCCATTTGGGCAAACTTAGGGGACGCTTGGCACCGCCCGTGCCCGGGGAAGGTGCTCATATTCGGGCTAAGTGTGACAGACGCCGGCCTATTACCCCCGGAGCGATGGAGCTGGGGGCGCTCGCTCCCCGCCCGTGCCCGGGGAAGGTGCTCCTCTCCGGCCTAAGTGTGGCAGACGCCGGCCTATTACCCCCAGAGCGATGGAGCTGGGGGGCGCTCGCTCCCCGCCCGTGCCCGGGGAAGGTGCTCCTCTCCGGGCTAAGTGT
>NW_028283950.1:15000-21724 GCF_059441095.1 Idiotropiscis lumnitzeri
TAGAGGCCGCGTTACCGCGTGGCGGTCAGTCGCGGGAGGGAGCCGGAGCCGCCCGCACGCCCGCGACCGCAACACGCACTCGGAGGCGGCGTCTTCTGACAGACGCCGGTAGGGTTTGAGAAACATGCTTTTTCGGAAAGGACCGCTCGGCTGACGCGGGCCTGGGCTCCCGCACCCCTCTCGTGGCGGGGCACCCGCGAGCGCGGCGGAACTCCCGTGTAGGACATCTCTGGGCCCGTGTGGCCGACGGGCACGCGACAGGGTCGTCTCGGTCTCGCGACGAAAGCGGTTTCGCGCTGGTTGGTGCGCTAGAGGTCGATCCGCAGGCCGAAGGAACCGTCCACCCGAACACCCCGGCGCGAGGCCGGGGCCGGCAGGGGCCCTCCGATGGCGGGTCATGCTTGCCAATCGGTCAGTGGTTGGTGTGGTGCAGTATATGTCAGGGTGTGGGTGCGAGATGGGCCGGGAGGACCGCTCCTCCTGCGTCGGACCCCGAGTCATAGGAAGTGCCGTTTTGTCACAACCCCAGGGGTGGGGTGGGTAACGGTAGGGAAGTGCCGGCCAACGCGCAGAGGTCGACCCGCAGGCCGAAGGAACCGTCCACCCGAACACCCCGGCGCGAGGCCGGGGCCGGCAGGGGCCCTCCGATGGCGGGTCATGATTGCCAATCGGTCAGTGTTTATGTGTGTGCTGCGGTGCCGGCCAACGCGCAGAGGTCGACCCGCAGGCCGAAGGAACCGTCCACCCGAACACCCCGGCGCGAGGCCGGGGCCGGCAGGGGCCCTCCGATGGCGGGTCATGATTGCCAATCGGTCAGTGTTTATGTGTGTGCTGCGGTGCCGGCCAACGCGCAGAGGTCGACCCGCAGGCCGAAGGAACCGTCCACCCGAACACCCCGGCGCGAGGCCGGGGCCGGCAGGGGCCCTCCGATGGCGGGTCATGATTGCCAATCGGTCAGTGGTTGTGTGTGTGCTGCGGTGCCGGCCAACGCTCAGAGGTCGACCCGCAGGCCGAAGGAACCGTCCACCCGAACACCCCGGCGCGAGGCCGGGGCCGGCAGGGGCCCTCCGATGGCGGGTCATGATTGCCAATCGGTCAGTGGTTATGTGTGTGCTGCGGTGCTGCGGTGCCGGCCAACGCTCAGAGGTCGACCCGCAGGCCGAAGGAACCGTCCACCCGAACACCCCGGCGCGAGGCCGGGGCCGGCAGGGGCCCTCCGATGGCGGGTCATGATTGCCAATCGGTCAGTGGTTGTGTGTGTTGCGGTGGGGCCGGGAGGACCGCTCCTCCTGCGTCGGTCCCCGGGTCATGGGAAGTGCCGTGTGGCGGTGGTGGGGCCGGGAGGACCGCTCCTCCTGCGTCGGACCCGAGTCATGGGAAGTGCCGTGTGGCGGGGCCGGGAGGACCGCTCCTCCTGCGTCGGACCCGAGTCATAGGAAGTGCCGTGTGGCGGGGCCGGGAGGACCGCTCCTCCTGCGTCGGACCCGAGTCATAGGAAGTGCCGTGTGGCGGGGCCGGGAGGACCGCTCCTCCTGCGTCGGACCCGAGTCATAGGAAGTGCCG
The DNA here is from genome assembly GCF_059441095.1 of Idiotropiscis lumnitzeri. Classification (NCBI taxonomy): domain Eukaryota; kingdom Metazoa; phylum Chordata; class Actinopteri; order Syngnathiformes; family Syngnathidae; genus Idiotropiscis; species Idiotropiscis lumnitzeri. The sequence goes on from NW_028283950.1 coordinate 16,564, forward strand.
TGTTGCGCTGGTGGGGCCGTGCCCGCCAACAGCCTTCAGTGGTCGGATACCACGTTTGCAAGCTCCCCGCTGGAATGGGGACTTAGAAGAAATGAGGGGAAAATTCCCCCGGAGCTCCGTGCCTGAGGGCGGGCTGTGAGCCGCGCCGCGTCCGCCAACAGCCTTCCATGGTCGGACACCATTGTTCGCAAGTTGCCCGCTGGAATGGGCACATAGAAGAAATTTCGAGGATAACATCCACCAGAGCGCCAGGGCGGCCGTTATTGCAGTATGCGTCCGCCTGGCAGCTCTCTTCCGCGGGAACCATTGGGCAATTTCTTTCACGGAGGTGGACATAGAAGAATTTTTGTTTCTAAAAACGTGGTTCCTAAAAATGTGCCCCAGGTGTTTTGGAAAACCCGGGTAAACCTGGGAAGTAGGCAAATGACCCTCTGACTAGGGGTAAAAACGTTTGCCTACTGCAGCGCCCCTAATGCAATTCGGCGGAACTGCAACGCCCCTGGTCGCCTAAACGCTACCCCTGGTCGCCTAAACCTCACCCCTGGTCGCCTAAACCTCACCCCTGGTCGCCTAAAAGTCACCCCTGGTCGCCTAAATTGTCAACCCCTGGTCACCTAAATTGTCAACCCCTGGTCGCCTAAAGGGGACTTAGAAGAAATGAGGGGGCAAATTCCCCCGGAGCTCCGTGCCTGAGGGCGGGCTGTGAGCCGCGCCGCGTCCGCCAACAGCCTTCAGTGGTCGGATACAATGTTTGAAAGGTCCCCGCTGGAAAGGGGACTTAGAAGAAATGAGGCAAATTTCCCCGGAGCTCCGTGCCTGAGTGCGGGCTGTGAGCCGCGCCGCGCCCGCCAACAGCCTTCAGTGGTCGGATACAATGTTTGAAAGTTCCCCGCTGGAAAGGGGACTTAGAAGAAATTTGTGAAAATTCACCCGGAGCTCCGTGCCCGAGGGCCGGCTATGAGCCGCGCCGTGCCCGCCAACAGCCTTCCACGGTCGGATACAATGTTTCAAAGTTCCCCGCTGGAAAGGGGACTTAGAAGAAATTTGTGAAAATTCACCCGGAGCTCCGTGCCCGAGGGCCGGCTATGAGCCGCGCCGTGCCCGCCAACAGCCTTCCACGGTCGGATACAATGTTTCAAAGTTCCCCGCTGGAAAGGGGACTTAGAAGAAATGAGGCAAATTTCCCCGGAGCTCCGTGCCTGAGGGCGGGCTGTGAGCCGCGCCGCGCCCGCCAACAGCCTTCAGTGGTCGGATACAATGTTTGAAAGTTCCCCGCTGGAAAGGGGACTTAGAAGAAATGAGGCAAATTTCCCCGGAGCTCCGTGCCTGAGGGCGGGCTGTGAGCCGCGCCGCGTCCGCCAACAGCCTTCAGTGGTCGGATACAATGTTTGAAAGGTCCCCGCTGGAAAGGGGACTTAGAAGAAATGAGGCAAATTTCCCCGGAGCTCCGTGCCTGAGGGCGGGCTGTGAGCCGCGCCGCGTCCGCCAACAGCCTTCAGTGGTCGGATACAATGTTTGAAAGGTCCCCGCTGGAAAGGGGACTTAGAAGAAATGAGGCAAATTTCCCCGGAGCTCCGTGCCTGAGGGCGGGCTGTGAGCCGCGCCGCGCCCGCCAACAGCCTTCAGTGGTCGGATACAATGTTTGAAAGTTCCCCGCTGGAAAGGGGACTTAGAAGAAATGAGGCAAATTTCCCCGGAGCTCCGTGCCTGAGTGCGGGCTGTGAGCCGCGCCGCGTCCGCCAACAGCCTTCCTTTGGTCGGATACAATGTTTGAAAGGTCCCCGCTGGAAAGGGGACTTAGAAGAATTGAGTAAAATTCACCCGGAGCTCCGTGCCCGAGGGCCGGCTATGAGCCGCGCCGTGCCCGCCAACAGCCTTCCACGGTCGGATACAATGTTTCAAAGTTCCCCGCTGGAAAGGGGACTTAGAAGAATTGAGTAAAATTCACCCGGAGCTCCGTGCCTGAGGGCCGGCTATGAGCCGCGCCGTGCCCGCCAACAGCCTTCCACGGTCGGATACAATGTTTCAAAGTTCCCCGCTGGAAAGGGGACTTAGAAGAAATTTGTGGAAATTCACCCGGAGCTCCGTGCCCGAGGGCCGGCTATGAGCCGCGCCGTGCCCGCCAACAGCCTTCCACGGTCGGATACAATGTTTCAAAGTTCCCCGCTGGAAAGGGGACTTAGAAGAAATTTGTGAAAATTCACCCGGAGCTCCGTGCCCGAGGGCCGGCTATGAGCCGCGCCGTGCCCGCCAACAGCCTTCCACGGTCGGATACAATGTTTCAAAGTTCCCCGCTGGAAAGGGGACTTAGAAGATATTTGTAAAATTCACCCGGAGCTCCGTGCCCGAGGGCCGGCTATGAGCCGCGCCGCGCCCGCCAACAGCCTTCCTTTGGTCGGATACAATGTTTCAAAGTTCCCCGCTGGAAAGGGGACTTAGAAGAAATTTGTAAAATTCACCCGGAGCTCCGTGCCCGAGGGCCGGCTATGAGCCGCGCCGTGCCCGCCAACAGCCTTCCACGGTCGGATACAATGTTTCAAAGTTCCCCGCTGGAAAGGGGACTTAGAAGAAATTTGTGAAAATTCACCCGGAGCTCCGTGCCTGAGGGCCGGCTATGAGCCGCGCCGTGCCCGCCAACAGCCTTCCACGGTCGGATACAATGTTTCAAAGTTCCCCGCTGGAAAGGGGACTTAGAAGAAATTTGTGAAAATTCACCCGGAGCTCCGTGCCCGAGGGCCGGCTATGAGCCGCGCCGTGCCCGCCAACAGCCTTCCACGGTCGGATACAATGTTTCAAAGTTCCCCGCTGGAAAGGGGACTTAGAAGAAATTTGTGAAAATTCACCCGGAGCTCCGTGCCCGAGGGCCGGCTATGAGCCGCGCCGTGCCCGCCAACAGCCTTCCACGGTCGGATACAATGTTTCAAAGTTCCCCGCTGGAAAGGGGACTTAGAAGAAATTTGTGAAAATTCACCCGGAGCTCCGTGCCCGAGGGCCGGCTATGAGCCGCGCCGTGCCCGCCAACAGCCTTCCACGGTCGGATACAATGTTTCAAAGTTCCCCGCTGGAAAGGGGACTTAGAAGAAATTTGTGGAAATTCACCCGGAGCTCCGTGCCTGAGGGCCGGCTATGAGCCGCGCCGTGCCCGCCAACAGCCTTCCACGGTCGGATACAATGTTTCAAAGTTCCCCGCTGGAAAGGGGACTTAGAAGAAATTTGTGAAAATTCACCCGGAGCTCCGTTCCTGAGGGCCGGCTATGAGCCGCGCCGTGCCCGCCAACAGCCTTCCACGGTCGGATACAATGTTTCAAAGTTCCCCGCTGGAAAGGGGACTTAGAAGAAATTTGTGAAAATTCACCCGGAGCTCCGTGCCTGAGGGCCGGCTATGAGCCGCGCCGTGCCCGCCAACAGCCTTCCACGGTCGGATACAATGTTTCAAAGTTCCCCGCTGGAAAGGGGACTTAGAAGAAATTAGGCAACTTTCCCCGGAGCTCCATGCCTGAGTGCGGGCTGTTTGCCGCGCCGTGCCCGCCAACAGCCTTCAGTGGTCGGATACAATGTTTCAAAGTTCCCCGCTGGAAAGGGGACTTAGAAGAAATTATGAATATTTTTGTTTCTAAAAACGTGATCCCTGAAAATGTGCCCCAGGTGTTTTGGAAAACCCGGGTAAACCTGGGAAGTAGGCAAATGACCCTCTGACTAGGGGGGAAGAACGTTTGCCTACTGCAGCGCCCCTAATGCAATTCGGCGGAACTGCAACGCCCCTGGTCGCCTAAACGCTACCCCTGGTCGCCTAAAAGCTACCCCTGGTCGCCTAAAAGCTACCCCTGGTCGCCTAAACGCTACCCCTGGTCGCCTAAACGCTACCCCTGGTCACCTAAACGCTACCCCTGGTCGCCTAAACGCTTCCCCTGGTCACCTAAACGCTACCCCTGGTCGCCTAAACGCTACCCCTGGTCGCCTAAACGCTTCCCCTGGTCACCTAAACGCTACCCCTGGTCGCCTAAACGCTTCCCCTGGTCACCTAAACGCTACCCCTGGTCGCCTAAACGCTACCCCTGGTCGCCTAACTGACCCCTCGTGTGTGGGGATCAACGTTTGCCTACTAGGGCGTCCTCCGGCGGCCTCTCGGCAGTACTGCAGGCCCATTTTAGCCGAGCCCATTGAAATGAATGGGGGAATTTTATACGTTTTTGCCTTTTTTTCCCCCCCTCGTTCTTTTTGTATTTATTCATTTATTTCAACTTTTACCGACTCAACCGCCCTCCGGCGTGCCCTCGGCGGTCCCGCAAGCCCAATTCGGCCGAGCCCATTGAAATGAATGGGGGAATTTTATACGTTTTTGCCTTTTTTTCCCCCCCTCGTTCTTTTTGTATTTATTCATTTATTTCAACTTTTACCGACTCAACCGCCCTCCGGCGTGCCCTCGGCGGTCCCGCAAGCCCAATTCGGCCGAGCCCATTGAAATGAATGGGGGAATTTTATACGTTTTTGCCTTTTTTTTCCCCCCCTCGTTCTTTTTGTATTTATTCATTTATTTCAACTTTTACCGACTCAACCGCCCTCCGGCGTGCCCTCGGCGGTCCCGCAAGCCCAATTCGGCCGAGCCCATTGAAATGAATGGGGGAATTTTATACGTTTTTGCCTTTTTTTTTCCCCCCCTCGTCCTTTTTGTATTTATTCATTTATTTCAACTTTTACCGACTCAACCGCCCTCCGGCGTGCCCTCGGCGGTCCCGCAAGCCCAATTCGGCCGAGCCCATTGAAATGAATGGGGGAATTTTATACGTTTTTGCCTTATTTCCCCCCCCCTCGTCCTTTTTGTATTTATTCATTTATTTCAACTTTTACCGACTCAACCGCCCTCCGGCGTGCCCTCGGCGGTCCCGCAAGCCCAATTCGGCCGAGCCCATTGAAATGAATGGGGGAATTTTATACGTTTTTGCCTTTTTTTTCCCCCCCCTCGTCCTTTTTGTATTTATTCATTTATTTCAACTTTTACCGACTCAACCGCCCTCCGGCGTGCCCTCGGCGGTCCCGCAAGCCCAATTCGGCCGAGCCCATTGAAATGAATGGGGGAATTTTATACGTTTTTGCCTTTTTTTTCCCCCCCTCGTTCTTTTTGTATTTATTCATTTATTTCAACTTTTACCGACTCAACCGC
>NW_028283951.1:7500-15000 GCF_059441095.1 Idiotropiscis lumnitzeri
CCGAGTCATAGGAAGTGCCGTTTTGTCACAACCCCAGGGGTGGGGTGGGTAACGGTAGGGAAGTGCCGGCCAACGCGCAGAGGTCGACCCGCAGGCCGAAGGAACCGTCCACCCGAACACCCCGGCGCGAGGCCGGGGCCGGCAGGGGCCCTCCGATGGCGGGTCATGATTGCCAATCGGTCAGTGGTTATGTGTGTGCTGCGGTGCCGGCCAACGCTCAGAGGTCGACCCGCAGGCCGAAGGAACCGTCCACCCGAACACCCCGGCGCGAGGCCGGGGCCGGCAGGGGCCCTCCGATGGCGGGTCATGATTGCCAATCGGTCAGTGGTTGTGTGTGTGCTGCGGTGCCGGCCAACGCTCAGAGGTCGACCCGCAGGCCGAAGGAACCGTCCACCCGAACACCCCGGCGCGAGGCCGGGGCCGGCAGGGGCCCTCCGATGGCGGGTCATGATTGCCAATCGGTCAGTGGTTATGTGTGTGCTGCGGTGCTGCGGTGCCGGCCAACGCTCAGAGGTCGACCCGCAGGCCGAAGGAACCGTCCACCCGAACACCCCGGCGCGAGGCCGGGGCCGGCAGGGGCCCTCCGATGGCGGGTCATGATTGCCAATCGGTCAGTGGTTGTGTGTGTTGCGGTGGGGCCGGGAGGACCGCTCCTCCTGCGTCGGTCCCCGGGTCATGGGAAGTGCCGTGTGGCGGTGGTGGGGCCGGGAGGACCGCTCCTCCTGCGTCGGACCCGAGTCATAGGAAGTGCCGTGTGGCGGGGCCGGGAGGACCGCTCCTCCTGCGTCGGACCCGAGTCATAGGAAGTGCCGTGTGGCGGGGCCGGGAGGACCGCTCCTCCTGCGTCGGACCCGAGTCATAGGAAGTGCCGTGTGGCGGGGCCGGGAGGACCGCTCCTCCTGCGTCGGACCCGAGTCATAGGAAGTGCCGTGTTGCGCTGGTGGGGCCGTGCCCGCCAACAGCCTTCAGTGGTCGGATACCACGTTTGCAAGCTCCCCGCTGGAATGGGGACTTAGAAGAAATGAGGGGAAAATTCCCCCGGAGCTCCGTGCCTGAGGGCGGGCTGTGAGCCGCGCCGCGTCCGCCAACAGCCTTCCATGGTCGGACACCATTGTTCGCAAGTTGCCCGCTGGAATGGGCACATAGAAGAAATTTCGAGGATAACATCCACCAGAGCGCCAGGGCGGCCGTTATTGCAGTATGCGTCCGCCTGGCAGCTCTCTTCCGCGGGAACCATTGGGCAATTTCTTTCACGGAGGTGGACATAGAAGAATTTTTGTTTCTAAAAACGTGGTTCCTAAAAATGTGCCCCAGGTGTTTTGGAAAACCCGGGTAAACCTGGGAAGTAGGCAAATGACCCTCTGACTAGGGGTAAAAACGTTTGCCTACTGCAGCGCCCCTAATGCAATTCGGCGGAACTGCAACGCCCCTGGTCGCCTAAACGCTACCCCTGGTCGCCTAAACCTCACCCCTGGTCGCCTAAACCTCACCCCTGGTCGCCTAAAAGTCACCCCTGGTCGCCTAAATTGTCAACCCCTGGTCACCTAAATTGTCAACCCCTGGTCGCCTAAAGGGGACTTAGAAGAAATGAGGGGGCAAATTCCCCCGGAGCTCCGTGCCTGAGGGCGGGCTGTGAGCCGCGCCGCGTCCGCCAACAGCCTTCAGTGGTCGGATACAATGTTTGAAAGGTCCCCGCTGGAAAGGGGACTTAGAAGAAATGAGGCAAATTTCCCCGGAGCTCCGTGCCTGAGGGCGGGCTGTGAGCCGCGCCGCGTCCGCCAACAGCCTTCAGTGGTCGGATACAATGTTTGAAAGGTCCCCGCTGGAAAGGGGACTTAGAAGAAATGAGGCAAATTTCCCCGGAGCTCCGTGCCTGAGTGCGGGCTGTGAGCCGCGCCGCGCCCGCCAACAGCCTTCAGTGGTCGGATACAATGTTTGAAAGTTCCCCGCTGGAAAGGGGACTTAGAAGAAATGAGGCAAATTTCCCCGGAGCTCCGTGCCTGAGGGCGGGCTGTGAGCCGCGCCGCGTCCGCCAACAGCCTTCAGTGGTCGGATACAATGTTTGAAAGGTCCCCGCTGGAAAGGGGACTTAGAAGAAATGAGGCAAATTTCCCCGGAGCTCCGTGCCTGAGGGCGGGCTGTGAGCCGCGCCGCGCCCGCCAACAGCCTTCAGTGGTCGGATACAATGTTTCAAAGTTCCCCGCTGGAAAGGGGACTTAGAAGAATTGAGTAAAATTCACCCGGAGCTCCGTGCCCGAGGGCCGGCTATGAGCCGCGCCGCGCCCGCCAACAGCCTTCCTTTGGTCGGATACAATGTTTCAAAGTTCCCCGCTGGAAAGGGGACTTAGAAGAAATTTGTGAAAATTCACCCGGAGCTCCGTGCCTGAGGGCCGGCTATGAGCCGCGCCGTGCCCGCCAACAGCCTTCCACGGTCGGATACAATGTTTCAAAGTTCCCCGCTGGAAAGGGGACTTAGAAGAAATTTGTGAAAATTCACCCGGAGCTCCGTGCCCGAGGGCCGGCTATGAGCCGCGCCGTGCCCGCCAACAGCCTTCCACGGTCGGATACAATGTTTCAAAGTTCCCCGCTGGAAAGGGGACTTAGAAGAAATTTGTGAAAATTCACCCGGAGCTCCGTGCCCGAGGGCCGGCTATGAGCCGCGCCGTGCCCGCCAACAGCCTTCCACGGTCGGATACAATGTTTCAAAGTTCCCCGCTGGAAAGGGGACTTAGAAGAAATTTGTGAAAATTCACCCGGAGCTCCGTGCCTGAGGGCCGGCTATGAGCCGCGCCGTGCCCGCCAACAGCCTTCCACGGTCGGATACAATGTTTCAAAGTTCCCCGCTGGAAAGGGGACTTAGAAGAAATTTGTAAAATTCACCCGGAGCTCCGTGCCCGAGGGCCGGCTATGAGCCGCGCCGTGCCCGCCAACAGCCTTCCACGGTCGGATACAATGTTTCAAAGTTCCCCGCTGGAAAGGGGACTTAGAAGAAATTTGTGAAAATTCACCCGGAGCTCCGTGCCCGAGGGCCGGCTATGAGCCGCGCCGTGCCCGCCAACAGCCTTCCACGGTCGGATACAATGTTTCAAAGTTCCCCGCTGGAAAGGGGACTTAGAAGAAATTAGGCAACTTTCCCCGGAGCTCCATGCCTGAGTGCGGGCTGTTTGCCGCGCCGTGCCCGCCAACAGCCTTCAGTGGTCGGATACAATGTTTCAAAGTTCCCCGCTGGAAAGGGGACTTAGAAGAAATTATGAATATTTTTGTTTCTAAAAACGTGATCCCTGAAAATGTGCCCCAGGTGTTTTGGAAAACCCGGGTAAACCTGGGAAGTAGGCAAATGACCCTCTGACTAGGGGGGAAGAACGTTTGCCTACTGCAGCGCCCCTAATGCAATTCGGCGGAACTGCAACGCCCCTGGTCGCCTAAACGCTACCCCTGGTCGCCTAAAAGCTACCCCTGGTCGCCTAAAAGCTACCCCTGGTCGCCTAAACGCTACCCCTGGTCGCCTAAACGCTACCCCTGGTCGCCTAAACGCTACCCCTGGTCACCTAAACGCTACCCCTGGTCGCCTAAACGCTTCCCCTGGTCACCTAAACGCTACCCCTGGTCGCCTAAACGCTACCCCTGGTCGCCTAACTGACCCCTCGTGTGTGGGGATCAACGTTTGCCTACTAGGGCGTCCTCCGGCGGCCTCTCGGCAGTACTGCAGGCCCATTTTAGCCGAGCCCATTGAAATGAATGGGGGAATTTTATACGTTTTTGCCTTTTTTTCCCCCCCTCGTTCTTTTTGTATTTATTCATTTATTTCAACTTTTACCGACTCAACCGCCCTCCGGCGTGCCCTCGGCGGTCCCGCAAGCCCAATTCGGCCGAGCCCATTGAAATGAATGGGGGAATTTTATACGTTTTTGCCTTTTTTTTTCCCCCCCCCTCGTCCTTTTTGTATTTATTCATTTATTTCAACTTTTACCGACTCAACCGCCCTCCGGCGTGCCCTCGGCGGTCCCGCAAGCCCAAATCGGCCGAGCCCATTGAAATGAATGGGGGGATTTTCTACGTTTTTGCCTTTTTTCCCCCCCTCGTCCTTTTTGTATTTATTTACTTATTTCAACCTTTACCGACTTAGGGGCCACTTGGCACCGCCTGTGCCCGGGGAAGGTGCTCATATTCGGCTTCACTGTCAGGCAGCATGCACTCCTCCTCCGGAGCTTCCATTTGGGCAAACTTAGGGGCCGCTTGGCACCGTCCGTGCCCGGGGAAGGTGCTCCTATTCGGGCCAAGTGTGACACACGCCCGCCCTCCTCCTCCGGAGCTTCCATGAGGGTAAACTTAGGGGCCGCTTGGCACCGCCTGTGCCCGGGGAAGGTGCTCCTATTCGGCTTCACTGTCACACAGCATGCACTCATCCTCCGGAGCTTCCATAAGGGCAAACTTAGGGGCCGCTTGGCACCGCCTGTGCCCGGGGAAGGTGCTCATATTCGGCTTCACTGTCACACAGCATGCACTCATCCTCCGGAGCTTCCATAAGGGCAAACTTAGGGGCCGCTTGGCACCGCCTGTGCCCGGGGAAGGTGCTCCTATTCGGCTTCACTGTCATGCAGCATGCACTCCTCCACCGGAGCTTCCATTTGGGCAAACTTAGGGGCCGCTTGGCACCGCCTGTGCCCGGGGAAGGTGCTCCTATTCGGGCCAAGTGTGACACACGCCCGCACTCCTCCTCCGGAGCTTCCATTTGGGCAAACTTAGGGGACGCTTGGCACCGCCCGTGCCCGGGGAAGGTGCTCATATTCGGCTTCACTGTCACACAGCATGCACTCATCCTCCGGAGCTTCCATAAGGGCAAACTTAGGGGCCGCTTGGCACCGCCTGTGCCCGGGGAAGGTGCTCATATTCGGGCCAAGTGTGACACACGCCCGCACTCCTCCTCCGGAGCTTCCATTTGGGCAAACTTAGGGGCCACTTGGCACCGCCTGTGCCCGGGGAAGGTGCTCATATTCGGCTTCACTGTCAGGCAGCATGCACTCCTCCTCCGGAGCTTCCATTTGGGCAAACTTAGGGGCCGCTTGGCACCGTCCGTGCCCGGGGAAGGTGCTCCTATTCGGGCCAAGTGTGACACACGCCCGCCCTCCTCCTCCGGAGCTTCCATGAGGGTAAACTTAGGGGCCGCTTGGCACCGTCCGTGCCCGGGGAAGGTGCTCCTATTCGGGCCAAGTGTGACACACGCCCGCCCTCCTCCTCCGGAGCTTCCATGAGGGTAAACTTAGGGGCCGCTTGGCACCGCCTGTGCCCGGGGAAGGTGCTCATATTCGGCTTCACTGTCACACAGCATGCACTCATCCTCCGGAGCTTCCATAAGGGCAAACTTAGGGGCCGCTTGGCACCGCCTGTGCCCGGGGAAGGTGCTCATATTCGGGCCAAGTGTGACACACGCCCGCACTCCTCCTCCGGAGCTTCCATTTGGGCAAACTTAGGGGCCACTTGGCACCGCCTGTGCCCGGGGAAGGTGCTCATATTCGGCTTCACTGTCAGGCAGCATGCACTCCTCCTCCGGAGCTTCCATTTGGGCAAACTTAGGGGCCGCTTGGCACCGTCCGTGCCCGGGGAAGGTGCTTCTATTCGGCTTCACTGTCACACAGCATGCACTCCTCCTCCGGAGCTTCCATAAGGGCAAACTTAGGGGCCGCTTGGCACCGTCTGTGCCCGGGGAAGGTGCTCCTATTCGGCTTCACTGTCACACAGCATGCACTCCTCCTCCGGAGCTTCCATGAGGGTAGACTTAGGGGCCACTTGGCACCGCCTGTGCCCGGGGAAGGTGCTCATATTCGGCTTCACTGTCCGGAGCTTCCATTAGGGCAAACTTAGGGGCCACTTGGCACCGCCTGTGCCCGGGGAAGGTGCTCCTCTCCGGGCTAAGTGTGACACACGCCCGCACTCCTCCTCCGGAGCTTCCATTAGGGCAAACTTAGGGGCCGCTTGGCACCGCCTGTGCCCGGGGAAGGTGCTCATATTCGGCTTCACTGTCAGGCAGCATGCACTCCTCCTCCGGAGCTTCCATTTGGGCAAACTTAGGGGCCGCTTGGCACCGTCTGTGCCCGGGGAAGGTGCTCCTATTCGGGCCAAGTGTGACACACGCCCGCACTCCTCCTCCGGAGCTTCCATTAGGGCAAACTTAGGGGCCGCTTGGCACCGCCTGTGCACGGGGAAGGTGCTCCTATTCGGCTTCACTGTCACACAGCATGCACTCCTCCTCCGGAGCTTCCATAAGGGCAAACTTAGGGGCCGCTTGGCACCGTCTGTGCCCGGGGAAGGTGCTCCTATTCGGGCCAAGTGTGACACACGCCCGCACTCCTCCTCCGGAGCTTCCATAAGGGTAGACTTAGGGGCCGCTTGGCACCGCCTGTGCCCGGGGAAGGTGCTCATATTCGGCTTCACTGTCACACAGCGTGCACTCCTCCTCCGGAGCTTCCATTTGGGCAAACTTAGGGGCCGCTTGGCACCGTCTGTGCCCGGGGAAGGTGCTCATATTCGGGCCAAGTGTGACACACGCCCGCACTCCTCCTCCGGAGCTTCCATGAGGGTAGACTTAGGGGCCGCTTGGCACCGCCTGTGCCCGGGGAAGGTGCTCATAGTCGGCTTCACTGTCAGGCAGCATGCACTCCTCCTCCGGAGCTTCCATTTGGGCAAACTTAGGGGCCGCTTGGCACCGTCTGTGCCCGGGGAAGGTGCTCATATTCGGGCCAAGTGTGACACACGCCCGCACTCCTCCTCCGGAGCTTCCATTTGGGCAAACTTAGGGGCCGCTTGGCACCGCCTGTGCCCGGGGAAGGTGCTCATATTCGGGCCAAGTGTGACACACGCCCGCACTCCTCCTCCGGAGCTTCCATTTGGGCAAACTTAGGGGCCGCTTGGCACCGCCTGTGCCCGGGGAAGGTGCTCATATTCGGGCCAAGTGTGACACACGCCCGCACTCCTCCTCCGGAGCTTCCATAAGGGCAAACTTAGGGGCCGCTTGGCACCGTCTGTGCCCGGGGAAGGTGCTCCTCTCCGGGCTAAGTGTGACACACGCCCGCACTCCTCCCCCGGAGCTTCCATTAGGGCAAACTTAGGGGCCGCTTGGCACCGCCTGTGCCCGGGGAAGGTGCTCATATTCGGCTTCACTGTCAGGCAGCATGCACTCATCCTCCGGAGCTTCCATAAGGGCAAACTTAGGGGCCGCTTGGCACCGCCTGTGCCCGGGGAAGGTGCTCCTCTCCGGGCTAAGTGTGACACACGCCCGCACTCCTCCCCCGGAGCTTCCATTAGGGCAAACTTAGGGGCCGCTTGGCACCGCCTGTGCCCGGGGAAGGTGCTCATATTCGGCTTCACTGTCAGGCAGCATGCACTCCTCCTCCGGAGCTTCCATTTGGGCAAACTTAGGGGCCGCTTGGCACCGCCTGTGCCCGGGGAAGGTGCTCCTATTCGGGCCATGTGTGACACACGCCCGCACTCCTCCTCCGGAGC
>NW_028283952.1:0-21557 GCF_059441095.1 Idiotropiscis lumnitzeri
GATACATGTTTGTGTTAATCTTATTTCTATGTTTCATTGTTTGCTTGTATGATGAGTTTTTTATTTTTTGTGTGTGGTGAGCAGCCAAGTCCCTCCCCTGACGTTGCTTTGTAGGCTATTGCCAATGCACCTAATATTGGCCTGAGCCATTGTCAGCTATTGTCAATAGAGACTTGGCGTCTGCTGCAACAATGGGGTGATTGCTCATGTTATTGGGGCATAGTAGGCTGCTATCGGCTGTGTCAGTGTGGGCAGCTCTGCCAAGTTCATGCTATGCTAACAGCAGCTGTGCTATCGTCTTGTCAGGCGGTGCGTCCAGTATATGTTACAAAGACAGAAATAGCGGCCTCAACAGGTGTTGCGCCCTTTGACACGGCGCGTCTTTTGGGTGCGAAAATACGGTATACATTTTTGCTTAGAGAATGATTTTTCCCCTAACACTTATGGGATGAGTATGTGTTTATTTTTTTAAATAAAAACAAAAATAAGATAACATCTCAATCTTTGCCTCACCTCCAAGTTTTTTCTTGCCGGCGGAAGTCAAACAAAAAGACAGTGCCTCTTCCATCCATCTTCCTGCGTTGAGATTTATCAGAATCTATCAATTTTCCTCTGTACTCCATAATAAAGAATAAAGTCGTCTTTCCTGAAAGGGGCCTTGGTAAATACTCCTCGACCTAGTTAACAGGGAAATCAAGATAGCTTCGTCATATTTTTAAGCACACAAATAAGGAGTCATCATATTCATTTGGGCCACTATACTAATGTAGGGTGGTTTGAAACATTGCTTCTTGTGAGGGATAGAGCAGAGCCCTTCTTTATGATTTTAAAGGAACAGACCAGCCAAAATTCATTTTCCAGCATTGCATTAGCCAGTATGTATTAGGACTGAAAGTACAAATGTCAATGGCACCTGGTTACGTAAAAAAAAAACTTTAAGATTATTTAGTTTCATAACAATGACATACACTGTATACACAGTCATATTGGATCGCGTCACGTGATCTCTGTGACGTATAACGTGCTTTACACTAGACTATCAATATCGGACTTGTTCACCGGTCTATTGTGGTATAAAAATGCCGGAGGGCGTCATCAAGTACAGCCTTAATTTAGATAGAACTCCTACCATCAGGTTTCACGCTCACTGAAATAACTTGAAACTGACAAAAGAAAAGGTCAAGACACTCTTAATGTAAAATAACCACTTAAAAAACGATGTCAGCTTGGTTATCAGAAAACAATAATATATCTTAGCAAAAGCGTTAACATCATACCTTTAAATGAGTTTATATACTTCGCTTCTAACTCTGCAGTCTTGTCCAGACCCTTGACTGCATGTTCAATAGTATCCTGCTTTGGGGACTTCCTGCATCTCAGGGAAGGCATTGTTTATTCTATAAAGAAAAAAGACAGTTTTGTGTTGAGAATTATTAATACTATAGGCTAAATGGAGTTTTAACAATATCAGTGTAAGAAAAATAAATTATAAATTAAAAAAATATCAATCCCTCCATCCCAATTAACGATTTCAACCATAATAGTTTATATTGAAGTTTAAACAACAGACAGACAGATTTATGCAGTGTGACTACAAAAATCTTACCAAAATTGCATTCACAGTAACCTTTGCTTTAAGAATCATGTAATTAACCAGTGAACATCGTGTCTTACACAAAAATTAATGACAGAAATTATCATGGTACTTGCATTCTGTTGTTCTATAACCAAAGTGCAAGCTGTTAGCTCCGCAAAGCTAACGCAACAAGCTAGCGTCCCTCGTGCTCACATTCAATGCAAACCTGACCACCGGATGAAAATACGCGTCGGTTTAGTTCTTTAAATGAGTAAAAGCACCATGACGTTTTATAATTATTCAATGCTTAACTGGAGCTCGTCAATTATGTCGATGTAGGAGCACATGTTTGCTAGGCCAGTGTTGTAGGCCCACATCCATGGTGCTACTTTGTATAGTGTTTTCCACACAACTATCTCTAACCATGAACAAATGCACTCGAGGCATGTTTTGAATAAAAACAAACGAAAAACACTTACCTCTCCGTTTCAACAGCAGTTCGAACTTCGAAGTGGTGATATTCTCCAGCGTTAAGCACCTGCTCGAACTGCGAATAGGTCAAATTCAACAGCGTCTTTTTTCTGTCTTAATAAGGACGCGATGAGAGGAGGAGCGCTTGCCTTTTCGTCAGCACGCCCCGCGCGGGTGGTGCTGCTTTATCACTCTCTATCTGTGCCCGCCCGCCGGCATGTCGATAGAAAAATAATATTCCTTCAAACATTACTTTCATCTTCTTAACGTTTTGTAGTGAATTTAACAGGTTCACCACTTTTTTCAAATACACCAATGGAAAACAGGTCTTAATTGAGGAAACATACAAAGAGCGTCTCACAAACACCTTATGATGAGCAATGTAATTTGATCACGTTTTTTGTCACTGCCTGGACGTCGGTTCACTGGCCTGGTGGCAGTGGCTTGTAGACACTGTCACTGAGTGGGAACGGATCTCAAGGTGGGTCAAACTAACCCAAGCAGTGGATCGGTCCGTTTTTTAAATTTATTAATTTTTTTATTTTATGTATTTATTTATTATTTAATACAAGGGCTTCGGCTCACTACCAGTGGGCGGGACCAAAGAATTTGGGTTTCCTTTGAGCTAGGAGGCAGTCAAAGGCAGTCCAATCCCCGGCAACATAAAGCGCCTAGCTCTGGGGACATGGAATGTCATTTCTCTGGTAGGGAATGAACCCGAGCTGGTGTGTGACTAGACCAGTGGTTCTCAATTATTTCCTGTCATGCCCCCCCTACCAAGAAGAAAACAATTCGCACCCCCCCCACCACAATTTTTTTTTACATTTCGTACTAATGTACATGTTCTTTGCATATTAATGTTAGATTGTCAATAAAATATCTTACCTTAACAAAGCTAAATTGATAAAAAAATATATCATTTTGAGAACGACTATTGTGAGGATCTCGAAACTCAGTACTCTGTGGTGCTAATATTGATGAGATGATAAATATGTTGAAGCCACAGAACAAAAAGATTAGATATTGTTTGGAAATTAATGACGTACATAACAAAGGAATATCAGCCTTGATTGGAGTACATTACTGCATTTAAATTTTTAATAAAAATGAAACAATTATTGATGTTATGACCACTATGAAGAATTTAAAAAAACAATATATAGGGATAATTATAGTTTTCATTTTGTTATGTTTAGTCTGTTCATGTTGCATTATTTTTATGACAAAGATGATGGTTAATCGTAGGTTTGTTGTCCAAATGTACCGTTACAACCTGATTAATGTTGAGAATGACGAACTCAAACTGGACACTAAAACGTAAAAACACATGGACTTCTTGCCCCTGTCCACACACGTGCACACACACACACACCATACACGAAGATCCGGGAGGTAAGGACGGCTGTCCTCTCCTACAACGAGGCAAGGGCCTCCACCAAGTCACCCCAGGGACAAGTTTTATTCCCTGATGGTCATCAAATTATGAGGATCTCATTCTACGCCGGAAGGGAGGAGGGGAATTTTTCCCTAATGTGAGGTTTTCGCTCCTCCACTGATGATCACACTGTTGTATGATTTCATTATGATGATCTGTCTGAAAGCCGTAAGGACATGATTTTTAAATCCACAACAGGGGGGAAATGTAAGATGGGCTGAGGATAGGTAATCAGTTTGTGTATTCATAATCATGTTTTTATACACTCATTAATGTTTAACACACACAGAGACACTTACTTGTTATTTTAACACACACACACACAGACACCCCATCCTGAAGATGTGTTTAGTTAAACTGACCTTGGGTTATGATTTTCTGCCTGCTGGAGTCCCTGGTGATTAGTTATTGATGCTTTAGTTAAACTGACCTTTATACCGAGAGTTATTGATGTTTTCTGTCTCTTGGTGATTAGTTGTTGATGCTTTTCTGTCTTCTGGTGATTAGTTATTGATGAGTTAGTTTCAATAAAAAGGCAGAACGGAGGGTGAGAGTCAGAGGGTGTGCGGGATTGAACTGGCAAGACGGCTGTTTCGCCTCCTGGCTCCCTCTCCCATTCTGAATGGCACAAAACGAAAACTTTAGTAAGTTATTTCAGTCTAAAAAAGGCGTCAGGGCATTTTTAAACCGGACAGTAAGTCGTCACTGTCTTGGTTCCTTTTTGTGCCTTGACCCATCCCGGAATTATTGAAAGGATGCAGTCCTATTTACAGGCCCCAGTGACACCCCAGGTTTCTGTTGTTTGTACGAGGGCGCTTAATAGGTACTGCTATTCACAATCGTCTTAGGCTGTTTCTTTGCAGAAGTTTATGGACAATGTGTAGTGCTGTAGGATGCAGTCTAGAGCATTCTTGACATTGAAGCTTTTGTTTCCAGCAACTGCTAATGCGACCGTGCATCAAACATGCAAAACACAGACCCTTGCTCCTCAAGAAGTCAATCTTATCCTTGTGATGCTTTCTCCTAAATTCCTTACAAATTGTGAGACTGTTGCTCTCCATTACAATTAGCACATGGTTTGGCAATAGCATCCACTGAAACAGGTTCTGCCTTTGGCGTGGTGGTTTTGTTGTTTTCCATCTTGGCGGGCACAATGACTGTTGTGAAGACTTTCTTTGATTTTGGTGTTTCTGTGTGTTGTGATTTTGTTTTCTGTTTTATAGAATCTTTCGTGCTTGTCAACAAAGTCAACAAAATCCTTAAACTTCACTCTTCTATTTGTTCTTTCTTGGAGATTGCAGGCAAATTTTCTCCAAGATTCTATAAGTCTGTATGGAAGTTTGTTTGCCAATGCCTTTATATTAGCCATGTTGTCCAAGTCCTCCATATAATTAACATCTGCCATTATGTTCAAACAGCCCATAAGGAATAATGTGAAAGACTGAAGTGCAACACCATCTTCAGACTTGATTGTTGGCCAATCCATGGCTTCCTTTAAATATGCTTCTGCTATCATGAAGTCATCACCATAAAACTCCTTCAAGATTTGTTTTGCTTTGGTATATCCTGTCAGAGGTTCCATATGGATGCAGCTCTTCACCAACTCATGTGGTTGTTCACTAGTATACTGCAACTAAAATTGAAGATGATCACGGTTATCACTTGTACGGCCTTCAATCCCATGTTCAATGGCACCTATACAGGTTTTATAATGCAGAGGGTCGCCTTTAAACGTAGGAATGGAAAGTTCGGGAAGTAGCGATGCTTTTTGACTCTTTGCTAAGTATTCTGCGACACTGGCTTGCTGTGAGATTGCTTGGCAAAGGCCATCAAGCACATGTCCCTGTTGTTCTCTACTTTCTGTCTGATGTGGAAATCTAGCCATTGGAATAGTCGAAGTGGGAGCATTTCAGGTCAACACTGCTTGTTGCTCTGATAGGCTGTGATGGTAATTGAATGTTTTTCCTTGTTTAAATTGTAACACACTCATCAGGAATGTGGATACCATCCTCCTGGGTATTTTCATATCTTCTCAAGACATCCAATTTAGCATCAGACTCAGGGAGTGCCGTTTGCATTGCATGCATTTCCTTCTTTGCCTTAATTGCAGCTTCTTCTTGCTCAAGTGCCAACCTTTGTTGTAAATCAGCAGCCTTTGCCTTTAAACATGCTCGTTCCATTTGAGCCTTTAATTTAATTGAAGACGTTGACAGAAGTGAGCTTCTGTCTGTTAGATTCTTTACTTCTACTTCTATGGGTGTAGTTAGTTGATGCAGATCTACTATCATCAGGTGATATTTGTTTATTGCATCCTTCCTCTGCACGTTTCAAAACGTCCTTCTTCCATTGCTCACATTTCCATTAATTACATTTTTTGGATCAAACCAGTTATTTTGGTCATCGACAAAATCCTCTTCAGTCTTTAAATTTTGCACACCGGAATTGAGGTCCACAAATTCTTGCTCCATGCCGCTAAAGCAAACACAAAGCTCAGTTTTTTACAGCGTCAACATTTGCATCATCCTCCATCAATTGTTCAATTTGACGTTGCATGGAGGTCAATTGAGCAAATTTGCACCTGCGTGCCTGCATCCGTTTAGGCTTGTGATCTTCTACAGCTTTTCTCCGTCATTTTTAATGTCCGCTTTCCACTGTCTTGTTCCTCCATGTCAATCCACAATCAAGCAAACAAAAACGTCAAACTGACTGTAGCGTCTCAATTTGTAGGTCAGCTGAATGACGATCAAAGTTTTAAGCAGTTTACTCATGCACCTGTTACGTGCACGTCCTTGTTAACTCGCGATGCTTGTCAAGTATGGACGCATGCTAACAGCTAGCAGCTCATTGTCCCGACTGGAAAGTTGCTCCTTAGCTGTGATGTGCCTAGGGTTACACTATCTATCATTAACAAACACAGCCAGCCCTCCTCTTTCCTCTTACCGCTTTCCAGTGTCCTGTCCGCAAGTAGTATTTGGAAGCCGTCAAATTCCACGACGGTGTCCGGCGTTAGGTCTGTTAGCCATGAATCCGTGAACATCAGCAAGCTAGCTCATTGGAAGTTCCTCTCGTGCCGCGTCCATTTTCTTGGGAAGGTATCTAACATTTCCCATAAAAACGGACAGGAGGACGGGGTGGTCACGCCTCCTCTTTGCCTGGCGTTTCGCCCCCGCGCGACATCCCCCGTCTCTTCCTCCTCAACTCGTGGGGGATATCGGGTCTCGCTCCGGGAGTCGGCACGGGGTTAGCACGAAGTGCTAACAGCTGATCTCTTGTGTAAACGATTGATCCGTAGCTCCCAGTGACATCTCCGGACACGATCACGCAAAAAACAGCCCCCAGCAGCAATAAAACCACCGCAATTTGGATGTCCATTGCTGCGATGAGGTAAAATAAATAAAACTGGGTAAAGGAAAAAACACGCGAAAAAGGCTCAAATAGTGAGCCGTGCTGCTTTAGCAGGTAGCCACTCGCGTGGTGACGGAACCGTAAAAACAAATGTGGTCCCATCAAAATCTGATGGGATATTTAAAAATAAAAGCGTGAAAATTTGCTTATTTGTCTGTCGTCACCAATGATTAAAAAAATTAAAATCATTACAAAATCCTCAAGCTATCGTGATACCAGACAAGTTCTGCGGGACACCAGACCACCCCAGTTGTCCACAAAAAGTGGTCACTTCAAAATTTGATGTGGCATTTAAAAATAAAAAAATCACCTGAAATATGCACTGTGATCAACACTGATTTAAAAGAAAAATCTTTAAAAAATATCCTCAAACTATCGTGATACCAAACCAGGATTGGGGATACTAGACCACACCAGCTGTCCACCAAAAGTGGTCACATCAAAATGTGATGTGGCACTTCAAAATAAAAGTAGCCTGAAATTCGCTTATTTCACGGTCATCACCACTGAGTTAAAAAAAAAATAGCTCGAGCTATCGTGATACCAGACCAGTTTTGTGGGACACGAGACTACCCCAGCTGTCCATAAAAAGTGGTCCCATCGAAATCTAATTTGTAATTTCAAACTAAAAGTTGCCTGAAATCTGCACATTTCACTGTCATCATGCCTGACTTTAAAATTTCATTAAAAAATATCCTCTAGCTATGGTAATACCAAACCAGGTTTGGAGGACACAAGACAACACAGCTTTCCACCAAAAGTAGTCCCATCAAAATGTAAGGAGGCATTTTAAAATAAAAGAGCTGGAGCTGTCGTAATACCAGACTAGTTTTGTTGGACACTAGACGACCCCAGCTGTTCATCAAAAATGGTCCCATCAAAATCTGATGTGTAATTTCACAATAAAAAAAAAACCCACCTGAAATATGCACATTTCATTGTCATCAACACTGATTTTAAAATAATCATTTCAAAATACCCTCGAGCTATCGTGATATCAGACCCATTTTGGGGGACACTAGACAACCCCAGTTGTCCATCAAATGCGGTCCCACCAAAATGTGATACGGCATTTCAAAATAAAAGTAGCCTTAAATCAGCATACATCACTGTTATCAGGCCTGACTAAAATATCATGACAAAATATCCTCCAGCTATCATGATACCAGACAAGACATATTTCACTGTCATCACCATTGATTTAAAAAAATTAATTAAAAACTAGAGCTGCGAGCAGCTATAAAGGGCCCTCGCCACCCGGACAACGTTGGGGTACTGGCACGTTGGAAATGTGAAATATTTCCGAGAAATAACGTGAGGAATCTTCAAGAGGAATTTGCTTGTAGTTAAAGTTAGAGCAGCTTTTGTTTTCAAAGCCTCGTCAATGTTTGAAGTAAATTTGTTGGCAGGCACTACAGGTGCATCAAATCAAAGACTAATAGACTGAAAAACATTTTCTTTCCGAGAGCCATCACCATTCTGAACTCTCACACACATGCACACACACACGACCACCCTTACCTTGCTGAACAGCGACGTATTGTGTTGTATTTCTCCAATTTCATACTATTTTCCATCACAATATTTATTCTCTTATTTATCTAATTTATATATTTGATTAAATTATTGTTGTATTGCACTGGAGAGGGGAGCTCCCTAATCTTGTTGCACACTGTACAATGACAATAAAAGGATTTCGGATTCTGATAAATTTAGAATGGCCGACTTCCTGTTCAATTTAGCATACGGCTCCATGAGACTTTTTATTAGGTCTTGGCTTTGTACACACTTCATCAAATTTTCAGTTTGGTGAAACAGAGATATGGGGCTGTTTTTTTTTGTTGTTTTTTTTTTTCTAGGGGGCGATAGCGAGCCATTTTTAAACAACTGTACGACAAAATAATAAAATATTGTGAATATTGAATCAACTCCCGGTTGAGTGGACGCTGGCACGTTTGGCTGCCACTGCTCACCGGTAACTCTCAGAAATTTTTTGGATCCGCTTGTTGTACCTGCTTTAGCAGTTTACAATCCCTCCAGTTACAGTGATTTTATTTATTATTATCTGTATGTTGAGCGATCCCGATTCTCATGAATGCCACCCACCGATTGCATAGTCGCTGACGCGTCTACTGTGGCTAAAGTTTAGCTTACCTATCAAAGTTAGCACCTGTCTGCCATGTGGACCCGCAGGCCAGTCTGCTTCTCGCACTTCTGCCTGTTCCTGTCATGTCATCAACCTGTGTCAGGACAACTTCAATCCACTGCCGCTGAACTCCGCTGGATTTACCGACACATGCCCGAGGGAAACGCACCACCACCACTGCTCCTCCTCCCGAACATCGCTCGTCGACCCTTGAAGGATTGTATGGCAATTACCGGCATTTTAAACATTTATGGGACAGAATGTCAATTATTTAATTTAGCAGGTTTATATTTACTGAATATGCTATGATCGCAAAATTCCGGACGAACTGGCGAGGCTGCCCGGCTCACCGTGGCTTGTCATCGGGACCGGGAGGCGGCGCAGGCGACGCAGAGAGAGGAAGCAGAAGCGGGGCTGCAGGTCCGGTGTCTTGCAACGGCTGCGACGGCAGCCCCATAGGCAACCACTGCCGAGTCTGTACCTCACCAACGCAAGATCCGTGGTCCACAAAATCGACGACCTGGGATTACAAATCCTGGGAAACCGCTATGTGCGAGACAGCAGTGTGATCGTCGTCACGGAATCCTGGCTGCACGCAGACGTCCCCGATGCTAGCATCCAGCTGGCCGGGCGCTCGCTACATCGCGCGGATCGGACAAGGGACACCGGTAAGAGACGGGGCGGGGTGGCTCTGTGTTTACGTGCATGAGAACTGGTGCGGCGATAGCACGATCGTCGAGAAGCACTCTTCCCCCGACATCGAGTTCATGTCCGTTAAATGCCGGCCTTATTTTCTCCCGAGGGAGCTAACGGTCGTGATTGTCACAGCTGTTTACATCCCTCCCGACGCTAGCACTAGCACGGCGCTCTCGCTACTCGCGTGCGTCATCAATAAACATCAGCGGGCCCACCCTGATGGCGTTCACGTAGTAGCGGGAGACTTTAATAAGGCCAATTTAAAGACTGTACTCCCAGAGTTTCACCAGCATGTCAAGTGCCCAACGAGGGGAGACAACACTCTCGACCATGTGTACTCGAACATCAAGCACGCATACAGGGCCCTCCCACTCGCCCCCCTCGGCCAGTCAGACCACCTGTCCTTGCAGCTCGCACCTGCATACATCCCTCTCAGGCGCAGATTCAGGCCCACCACAAAGACTGTGAAAACCTGGCGTGACGGCGCCATGAGTGAATTACAGGACTGCTTTCAAGACACAAACTGGGGCCTCTTTGATCATCAGGACCTTGATGTCTACACACATTGTGTAGTGGACTACATCAAGTTCTGCATGGAAACTGTGTCCCTACACAGGACTATACGGACCTTCCCAAATGCGAAGCCCTGGATGTCCAGCAGGGTTCGCTCTCTCCTCAAGGCCCGTGACGCTGCCTTCAGGTCAGGCGACAAAGCCCAGTACAGGGTGGCTCGTGCTGACCTGAGCAAAGGCATCAAGCTAGCCAAGGCAACCTACAAGGGGAGGCTGGAGGCCCACCTTGCCAGTAACAGACCACGGGAGGTGTGGCAGGGTCTACGGAGCATCACCAACTTCCGTGGCAGCAGCACGACCTCTGCAGACCCGAGTGCATCGCTGGCAGAGGAGCTTAACTGCTTCTTTGCTCGCTTTGACTCGCCCCAACCGTCACACCCCCGCACTTCATGCTCCAACTCCCCCCCACTCACCGTAGAGGAACACGATGTGAGGCGCGCGCTCCTGGCTGTTAACCCCAGGAAAGCTACTGGACCCGACGGAATACCAGGCAAGGTCCTCAAAACATGTGCCCACCAACTGTCACATGTATTCTGCAGGATCTTCAACCGCTCCCTGGCTCAAGCAGTCATCCCCTCCTGCTTGAAAACTTCCATCATTATTCCTGTCCCCAAAAAGTCACCAGCCGTCCACCTGAATGACTACCGTCCTGTTGCTCTCACACCAGTCATCATGAAGTGCTTCGAGAGGCTGGTTCTCCAGCACATCAGGGACTGCCTTCCTCCCACTCTGGACCCCTACCAGTTTGCATACTGGGCTAACAGATCCACTGAGGACGCCATCAACACTGCTCTGCATGTTGTGCTGGGCCACCTGGAACAACAGCAGAGCTATGCAAGGATGCTCTTTGTGGACTACAGCTTGGCATTCAACACAATCATCCCAGACATCCACGTCGCCAAACTTGACATTCTCGGCCTCCCTGCCCTCACACGCATCTGGATTAAGGACTTTCTGACCAACAGACCCCAGACTGTGTTGCTCGGCCCCTACACGTCCTCCACCTGCATGCTGAGCACCGGTTCCCCTCAAGGATGCGTGCTGAGCCCTCTCCTATACGCCCTCTACACCTACGACTGCAGCCCGGCCCATGGCAACAACACCATCGTCAAGTTTGCTGACGACGCGACAGTGGTCGGTCTGATCTCGGAAGGTGACGAGACAGCCTACAGAGAGGAGGTAAAGAGACTGACAGCTTGGTGCAAGGACAACAGACTGCACCTTAACACTGCAAAAACAAAGGAGATTGTCGTCGACTTCAGGAGGAACAAGACGGTGCCGCCCCCCCTCTGCATCGAAGGCGTGTGTGTGGAGAGGGTCCACACGTTCAAGTTCCTGGGAGTACAGATCTCCGACGACCTTTCTTGGACTCACAACACCACAGCAGTGGTAAAGAAGGTCCACCAGCGTCTGCACTTCCTGAGAGTCCTCAAGAAATTCAACCTGGACAGGAAGCTGCTGCTAGCCTTCTACCACTCGTCCATTGAGAGCCTGTTGACGTACTGTGTCTCCACCTGGTACAGCGGCTGCACTGAGGCCGACAGAGTGAGGCTCCAGAGGACAGTCAAAACAGCGCAAAGGATTATTGGCTGCCCTCTCCCCTCACTGTCGGACATCTACACCGCCCGGTGCCTCAGAAGGGCTCTCAACATCGTCAAAGACAATACCCACCCAAACTCACACCTGTTCGACCTGTTGCCCTCTGGCAGGCGCTACAGATGCATCAAATCGAGGACCAATAGACTGAGAAACAGTTGCTTTCCGAGAGCCATCTCCATTCTGAACTCTCACACACACACGAGAACACCCTTACCTTGCAGAACAGCATCGTGATGTGTTTTTATATACCCTATTCTGTACTAAATTCCATTGCACTCTCTTATTTATTAATCTAATTTATATATTTGTCTGTCTTATTGTTGTATTGCACTGGATTGGGGAGCCTTCTAATCTCGTTGCACACTTGAGTACAATGACAATAAAGGGATTTCTAATTCTAATTCTAATTCTACTACGCATAGGAATGACTGATTGTAGTCATGGTCTTTACTGATTTATGATATTATTTTCACATGCTAAAGTTATATTACTTAGTTTATAAATGTGTGAACATAGTATTTTCATGACCTACACTCACATTCACATCATACATATTCAGTCTGCACATTACAAACTGATGACAAGCCAGACAGCACTTCATGGACAAATATGACAAAGCACATTCTCCACATAGGACATAGAGATGCAAACATACCAAATTGGGCACTGGATTTAGTTTTAAAATCGCTGCATTGGCTCCCCGTGTGTTTCAGGATTGATTTTAAGGTTCTTCAATTAGTTTTTAAATGCCTTAACGGTCTTGGGCCATCCTCGCGGACCCTGAGGTCCTCTGGCACCGGCCTGTTAATTATTCCTCGGGTGAGGACTGGAACACATGGCGAGGCTGCATTCAGCCATTCTGGTCCTCGTCTATGGAATAGCCTGCCGGAGGACATCAGGTCCGCAGAGACTGTTGATATTTTTAAAAGGAGGCTCAAGACCAGACCTGGGCATTGCACGGCCCGCGGGCCACATCCGGCCCGCCGGGTGGCACTGACTGGCCCGTATGACAGACCTGGGCATTGTATGGCCCGGGCCACATACCTTTGGTTGACTCTGACCGCGAGTGTAAGGTTAATTGGAAATTTCAAAATAAACATACTTTTTAATTTCACCTCATTCATGGGCGAAAGCTGCACTGCTTTTATTCTGAAATTGTTTTTTTTTTTTATTCCCGCACAATGTGCGTCGCACATAATGACGTAATGCGTTTATCAAGACATGCGCGTGATTGAATCACAACAAGACAACGTTCGCCCTCAAAAATGTCCGCTCAGGCTACAAAAAGAAAGGTAGATGCCGAATGTAGAATTTTCAACAAAAATTGGACAGCGAAGTATTTATTTACTGAAGTTAGAGGTAAAGCTGTGTGTTTAGTTTGCGGGGAGCAGATCGCCGTGTTGAAGGACTACAATTTGAGTCGGCACTACCAGACGAAACATGCAGAGAAATATAAAAACGGCACCAGATAACAATGAACTGGGACACTTTTTCTCAAAATCACAGTTCAGTGACAGTCAATATGTTGTATCTTGCTTAATGTTTGGTGCAAAAAGACAATATTGTGATGTCTTTAAAATGCTCAGAACCTTTACACAACTATCCAACAGTATATGGAACTCAAAATGTGTTTTGAAGTGAATGTGACAGAATATGTTTACTAATATGAGTCACAAATAGTAAAAAATGTTAATATTTTGTCTACCATTGTGTTGAGAAATTTGAATGAATACATTTTTGTAAGGCAACCTCATTTTTTCAGTTTATTTGGTATTTAGTTTCATTGCTTAACTTTAATGCCAGCTTGTCAAAACAGTGCTATTTACTGCTTTTTAAAAAAGAAATACAATTAATATTATACAGAATTGAGTTCAGCCTTTTGGCCCGGCCCTCCACAATATTTTATGTTTCTTATGTGGCCCCATGGAAAAAATAATTGCCCACCCCTGCTCAAGACTCACCTTTTTTGTTTGGCTTTTAAATAATTTATCTTAGTCTTTTAATTCAGGATTGTCATTTTATATATTATCATTGTCTTTAATTTTTTTTAGCTTCTTTGTCTTTTAGTATCATCATTTTTCTTATATATTTTAGCTCCGTCGTTTTATATTATTGTCTTTTAATTTTTAGCTTCTTCTCTGTCTTTTAGTATCATAATTTTTCTTATATATTTTAGCTTCGTCTTTTTATATTATTGTCCTTTAATTTTTAGCTTCTTTTTTGTTTAGCATTATCATTTTCTTTTATATATTTTAGCTCCAGTGTTTCCTCAAGGGGGGCCTCCGCGCTGGGAGGTGTGGCTGGCCTTCTCACAGGGGGCTTCATCCCGGAGGCTCCTTAGGCCCGGCGGACCGGGGCCCTCTGCACTATGTGTAGGGTCTACCCCGGTCAGTCTGGGCTAGGGGTCTGTGTGTTGGCGCAGCTCCCTGTGGGCGTGAGCCGTCATCCCTCTCAGCGCGGATGACCTACCCTGGGTACATTTTCTCATATGGTTTCTCTGTGCCTTACCCTGTCTTTCTACTAAGATGGTTTATTAAGTTGTGTGAATGCGAGTGTTCTGTGTGTGTGCGAGTTCAGGCGTGTATGTGGATGTGTCTTGTGTTTATGTTGAGTGGGTGGAATGGGTTTTAGTTTTTCGTTGTAATTTGGATGTTTTTATTGTACAGCACTTTGAGCCGCATTTTATGTATGAAAAGTGCTCTTATAAATAAAATTTGATTGATTGATTGGAGGGTTCAAGGGGACGCCATTGCAAAAACACATTCTGAAAGACATAATTTGATTTTGGAGCACACATACATGCACACTGACAAGATTACAGGGGAATACCAGCAGGAGAGACGGAGAGACTGCCCGCCGGAGAAGGCCAGCCGTGGAATACCAGTCTTGGGGACCAGCTGGGAATCAACCATCCAGACAATGATTAATCTGGAGAGGACCTTCCCTTGGACGTAGACCCGTGCCGGGGGAAGAATGTGAGGCTGGGCTGAGATAACGCACGACTCTTTTCGACTGTGCTTGCCCGAGTACATTTTCTCATGAGATTAAGAAAAAGCCGCTCAGTACTATTTCCTGAACCTCCGCCCTATTTCCTACCTACCATTCATTTCAAAAGTCCTAGATAATGTAGTCGCCACTCAACTCCACTCTCATCTCACCTGCAATAACCCTTTCAGTCCGGTTTCCGTGCACTTCACAGCACTGAATCAACTCTACTCAAGGTCACCTCTGCTCTCCTCATTGCAGCTGACTCAGATTCATTCTCCATTGTCATCCTTCTTAACCTGACTGCGGCCTTTGACACCATCTCACACACCATCCTTCTCAAAAGACTTTCTTCCATCGGCATCACCCACACCGCCCTCAACTGGTTCCATTCATACTTCAAAGACCGCACTCAGTTCATCCAGCTTAAATATTTCTCATCAAAGTCCCTCCCAGTCACCTCAGGTTTGCCCCAAGGCTCGGTCCTGGCCCCCCTATTATTTATCATATACCTCCTTCCCCTTGGCAGAATTTTCCGAAAATTCAATATCGCTTTCCATTGCTTCGCGGATGACACCCAGCTCTAGTTCTCCTGCAAACCCAGCATATCACTCCCTCCCACCTCCGTCACCTCCTGTCTATCTGAAATCAATGACTGGTTTTCTAATAATTTCATGAGGCTTAACAGCGACAAAACAGAAGTTATTCTTTTCAGTACAAAATCAATACAATCCAAAATTGGCAGTTTTCCCATTCCTGTTGGCCCCTCCATTGTTTTCCCATCCCCTCAGGTCAAGAGTCTGGGTGTCATCCTTGACAGCACTCTATCTTTCCATAAGCATAATAACACAACCCGGTCAGCCTACTTCCATCTGCACAATATCAGTCAACACCGCCCCTCCCTTTTTCCCTCATCCACTTCTATTCTGGTCCAAGTCGAGTCAAGTCAATTTTATGTGTATAGCCCTTAATCACAGACAGTCTCAAAGGGCTTTACATAACCACAATCAACATCCACTGATCTTAACCCCCAGGAGGGCAAGGAAAAACTCAAAACCCCATTGGGGGAAAAGTGAGAAAACTTGAGAAGGGACCACAGATGGGGGGGAAACCCCCTTCCAGGATGACCAGGCTGCTTTGGATGCCAAGTGGGCAACATTTGACACATACAATGATGCTATACAATGTTAGATGAGATAATGTGAGAGTCAATTAAATGAAGTGCTGCAGGAAGATGACTTTAGTGGAGTGGGTCCTCATCCAGGACCGTAATCGCCATGGCAGCATATCCGAGGTTGAGCCTTTGATCTTGAAATAGTCAGTTTGGGGTAAATTCAGAACAGCCACTTCCAAGTGAATCACCATCACCTAATTCCCAAGCTGTGGAATTGGGAACAGAAAAAAAAGAACAGAAATAGTAAACAGGCCAACAAGTAGTTCAACGAAGTGCTGAAATATAGGGAAATCAGAAGAGGTGCTGCATGAAGACGACTTCGGCAGAGCAGGTCCCTCCCCGGTTGGTCAGTGCCGTAATCTTCATAGCAGGTCACCATCACCTAATTCCCAAGCAGGGGAAGAGGGGGCAGAAAAGAGGAGAAGCGGCAGTAAACAGGCCAACAAATAATTAAATTAGATGCTAAAGTATATAAATAAATGTCGCGCTGCAGGAAGACGACATCACTGGAACAGGTGCATGCCCAGTTTGTCAATGCCTTAAACTTCCTAGTGGGTCACCGTCACCTAATCCCCCAGCCGGGGAAAAGGGGGCAGAAAAGAGAAGATAAGAGAAAAAGCGGCAGTAAACAGGCCAACAAATAGTTCAACTAAATGCACAAGAGTATAAATGCGTCTTTAATAGTGTTTTGAACATTTCTACTGAGGTGGCGCCTCTAATACCTGAGGGTAGTACATTCCAAAGCATTGGTGCCCGAATAGAGAACGCTCTAGAACCTGTGGACTTCTTTTTGGCTCGCGGGATCACTAAAAGACCAGCATTTTGTGAGCGAAGGTTTCGGGACGGAACATATGGTACCACGAGGTCAACGAGATAGGAAGGTGCTAAGCCATGCAATATTTTATAGGCAAGTAGCAGAACTTTAAAATCACATCTCAAGTGGACCGGAAGCCAATTCAAATTGGCAAGTATCGGGGTAATATGATCAAACTTTCTCGTTCTAGTCAAGAGTCCAGCTGCTGCATTTTGAACTAACTTTTAATACTAGACATGGGGAGACCCGAGAGCAAAACGTTACAATAGTCGAGGCGAGACGTAACAAACGCATGGATTAAGATTTTTGCATCACAAGTTGATAGAATTGGGCGAATTTTAGCAATGTTACGCAGATGAACAAATGCAGTTCTAGTAATATTTTTAATGTGCATTTGAAACGACATAGTTGTGTCAAATATAAGACCGAGATTTTTTGTTGAATCCTTTTGGGCAATTTATCGATACTCATAGTGGTGTCTTTGAAAAAGGTACAGATGACGCGCTGGTCCAATGATCAGCATCTCGGTTTTATCTGAGTTAAGACGCAAAATATTGAAAGACATTCATAGTTTAATTTCGGCAAGGCATGCCTCTAATTTATAGCAATCACACGGATTCGTTATATCCAACGGCATGTATAATTGCGTATCATCAGCATAACAATGAAAACTAATGTGATATTTCCGTATAATATCACCAAGCGGTAGCATCTAGTACCAATCCCTGCGGAACTCCGCGTGTGATCTTACAAAGATCAGAAGACGCATTGCCATGAATTACACGGTGCGTCGTCTCCGACAGATACGAATTAATCCAAGAAAGCGCTGAACCTGAAATGCCAACACAAGTTTCAAGGCGTTTTAATAATATGTTATGATCAAGTGTCAAAAGCGGCGCCAAGATCGAGTAAGAGTAATACAGTGAACCCTCGGTTATCGCGGTTAATGGGGACCTCGTAGCGGTCGCTGCTCGGGCCCTAATAATAATTTCTACAAAAACAATAGGGACCTCGCCGCCGTCGCAGCTCGGGCCCTAATAACAATTTCTAGAAAAACAATAGGGACATCGCAGCGGCCACTGCTCGGGCCCTAATAATAATAATAAAAATAATAATGATTTCGACAAAAACAATGGGGACCTCGTAGCGGTCGCTGCTCGGGCCCTAATAATAATTTCTACAAAAACAATAGGGACCTTGCCGCGGTCGCTGCTCGGGCCCCAATAATAATTTCTACACAAAGTCCATTGTGGTGACCCGCCCCCTTTTAAGTAAATTCAAAGTGGCCGACTTCCTGTAAAACCTAGCTCATTGCTCCAAGAGACTTTTTTGTAGGTCTTGGTCTTATACATACAGTGAACCCTCGCTACTTCGCGGTTCACCTTTCGTGGGTTCAGTGCTTCGCGGGTCTAAAAAATATTCGGGGGCATTGTAGTTTCGCCGAGCGGCACGACAGGGCGCTGGAGCGGTTAGACGGCCGGCGTGCGCCGAAGAAGAGCGTGGGCGAAGAGGAGAGTGGACGAAGAAGAGCACGTTCCCCCGGACACGATCGGTGGCGACGTTTCGCGCGGTTCGGACCGTACCAGAGCTCCGGCCGGCGTGCGTGGCAGTTAAGCCGTAGAGGAGCACCTTCCTGTTAAGGATGTTTCTATCAAAACAAGCCTGAACAAATGAATCAACCAGCCAAGATTGTCTGTCATTTACGCGCGGGGCAGCCCTCGAACTCCGAGGCGAAGCCAGCGTGTTCGACTGCACACATGGTTTTTATTTGCATCAGCATAAGCAATTTGAATATGCAATACATACAGAATGGAAAACTTGACATTTGACTCCATCCCACTTGCCCACCCTCTTCCTGCCTATTCTAACGGTTTCAGCTTACAAGACACCTTTTGTTCATACTTCTGCTTATTCTAACAGCAAAAGTTCACTCTGAACTTCATTTGACCTGTGTAGTGTATTTTCACAAGGCTTAACGTGTTGAACTTATTTTATGGCCATGACGATATTGTTGCTTTAGAAATACCAAGCCTTGTGTTGGACCTCCCTAAATGCAGAAGTTACAGCCTTAAGAGGCCTCGGGCCCCAACATTATCTACGAAGGGTTAAAGAGGTCATCAACACCCCAAGGGAGGTGTTTACAGAAAAGGGTTCTGGCGTTGGGGAGTCACATTCGCGAGGAGGCCGTACCTGGCACCCGTAGCTGTCGAAAGTTTAATTAGAGGCCAGAAAGATACGAATGCATGTGCAACAAAGGGGGCCTGTAAGATTAGTTATAGTTTGAAACTTGCTAAGATGACAAACTAAACAACAAAACTAACAGATGAACATACAAACTTAAATTTCTTTAACATATCCCTCCTGTTTATCAAGTTTCAAATCTCATCATCAAAGGCTGTCGCTTGAGGGGGGAGAAAAACTACCCAAAAACTCAAAAATTCTTGGAGAAAAGGGTAGAAACCCATGCCCCGAACGAGAAGCCCAAAAAAATAATAACAATTAAAAGATAATAAAGCAAAGCTAATGCAGTTTTTGGTCCAATACATGTATGTACAAAATAAACCCGGAACATCAAACATTCACAACTGCAACTCTTTTCTGTGATGCAAGTTACATGAATCAGTGACCTTGAGCGTTTTTTCAGAGGCTGCAGGTTTTATTTGATGTGCGTGTAGTCAGCAGTCTGCGCCTGTGCAACTCGTCTGCGTTTGACGTTGTCCTGGTCTCGAGGTTGTGCGCTGACCAGGCACAGCCCTGCAAGGAAGTAGATGATGCATCTGGTCGACAGGGCAGTGCCCAGTTGCTGTTCGGCGGCTTGCTCCATCCTTCCGAGAGGGGTGTGTTTGCCACGGAAAACCCTCTTTCCAACTGTGGTCTTTTGTTGGTACATTGGAGTGTACGTGGTGGAGATCCTCTCCAAGGGACTTGCGTCGCTCAGCCTTCAGCAGGGACCGGAGAAGCTTGCACTGCGACTGATGGTTCCAGCCGCCACGCCCCTCGACCTTTGCTGCCGTCGGGGTCACTGCAATCACCTGATGAGGGCCGTCCCAGCGTTCACTGTCCCAACGAGGTCGTTTCAGCACCTTGAGGAAGAGTTGGTCTCCCACATGGACGTGGTTTATCTGTGGATCAAAACACACTGGCCAGTAATTGTGGTCAAACATGTCTTTCATGTGGACTGGGACAGATGTGCCAGTCGCTGGTGGTTCTGATGAACCTGAGAGTCTATGTGTGAGGCCATATAGGATAAAAAGGGGATAGTGTCCTTCCTTCGGCTGGCACTATCCTCATTGCTGTGATTGAAACACAGTCTGGCCATTGTCTCTTTTTTTTTTCTTTGTCTTGATAAGTCAGTTCCATTCGTGCGTTCCACAAGTCCTGCAGACTGTATGCAAAATGACGCTTTGAGTCAATTTTGCAACAACTGTCCCACTTGTTACAAACATTATTCACAAAATGCATCATTTTCACTTTAAATCACTCTTGAAATTCCAAATGTCAGGATAATTCGATTACACAACACTTTTTCCAACTGTTTTAACATCATCATGTGTTGTTGGAAACAACGTAATCCATTTTGAAAACACATTAATTATAACCAAACAATATTGCA
This sequence comes from Idiotropiscis lumnitzeri, assembly GCF_059441095.1. Lineage (NCBI taxonomy): Eukaryota > Metazoa > Chordata > Actinopteri > Syngnathiformes > Syngnathidae > Idiotropiscis > Idiotropiscis lumnitzeri. The sequence goes on from NW_028283952.1 coordinate 20,487, forward strand.
ACCCAAACAACTAACACTTTGTCTAAAAAAAAGTTTTTTGTTGAAAAGTCTATATGTGGGAACAATTTCATATCATACTTCCCCCTGTTGACACACATGTGTCACTCATGTTACTCCTCTACTCCTCAGCAATGTTTGCACCTTTTTTCTCCCAATGTGTGCATTCAATTAGTGGTGTATTTTTCCCTGGCGTGAGATCAAATTGTCAAGTTGATTTGCTGCGTGTGTGTGTGTGTGTGTGTGTGCATTACCCCTTGCTGCATTGTCTGCGAGGCAGTATTCAATTGTAATCGTTTCATTTTCTGTTCAGAAAATTTTGCATTTACAAATACTTATTTAGACGTGCTTTATGCACAACTTTTCTTTCATCTTTTGTGATTTTTTAAAACGCCGTTTGCCCAATGTCGACAGAACACATAAACATATATCTTGGCAGTCAGTCCAAATTGTAAAATGTTTTTTAGAAAACATCTTACAATTCTGGATCAGCACAGAAGTTTCTGCTGCTTGTCCTGCACATACAGATTTTAATATCCCTTGAAACAAAATGCTTTGTTAAAAAAAAAATTCCCACCCCTTTGCGGCCGTCAAAAAACTGTCTCTCCAGTCGGGAGAAAGGTGTCCAAGAGGTCAGGTCGCTGTTTGGTGGTAATTTGGACTCGGCTTCCACAGTCGTGTGGTGTGCCTTCTACTGGTGCGGGAAAAAGTGACGCTGGGCTGAGCGCACCTTATCAGTGTAATGTGACAATTAGGTCGCCGTGCAATGTGAATGTGGTGGGTGAAGGCTGCTTGATCCAATTGTTGTGACTAATATGCAAGTGATTTCATGAGCCCTGCGCGTCTGCAGCCACACAAGGTCATGAAACCATTTTTTGCAGTCACTGTTTGCTCAAATGGCTCATAGTAATTTGGTAGTGCTAATACATCTTAATCAATGAGTTCACACTTGACAAGTTCAAAAGCTTGTCAACCTCAAGTGTTCAAACATTTTTTTTTTCCTCAAATGTCATTGGCTTGTCATAAATGATGTCCAGCAATAGTCGTGTGATTTCTAAGTACTTTGCAATCCAT
>NW_028283953.1:0-21404 GCF_059441095.1 Idiotropiscis lumnitzeri
AACTTGGCAGTCTCATCGGGCATGGCGAAAAATTTTATATTTTGTAACGTCTAATATGAACAGGAAGTGAGTTATGAATTTTTGAAAGTCCGACTTTTTCCCTTTTTTGCATGTTTACAGGGGTCATTCTTTTGCACCCTGATCCTAAAGGCTTCATCTGATTGCCTTAAAGTTCTGTCTGGAGCATCTTAAGACCTGGGACAAACACTGGGGCTAAAATTTTTTGTTTCCGAAATACTATATGACGGGGGCGGGGCTTCAAAGTTTTCACTTAAGATTTCCTTCGCCGCAATGGACAAAATGCTTAATAACTCTCCTGCACATGCTGCTAAAAATCCAAAACTTCACATGTACATAAAGAGTCGGTATCTGAAGACATCTATATGTTTATATTCAGTTATACACCTTGCGCCAATCAATATCAATTTTTACATTTTGACGTACTGCACGGTGCCCTTTTAACGAATCCGATTGAAAATTGGCTAGAAAAGACTCAAGACATTGATCTTACTCTATCCCTATTTTTACGACTTTCCTTCAAAGGGCGTGGCTATTACGGTGCCGCAGAGTCTGATTATTCTCCGTGGCAACAAAAGTTCCTGCAAAATGATTCAGATGATCCATCTTCTGGAAATCTTTCACATTTGAGGATATTCAGGCCCTGAAGACGGCTGCCAACTTATTTTTGATCGCAGTGGTAGTGCCACCAACTGGTTAAAACAAATACAAATTATTTTCGTTGATGTTTTTCTCCGGGCAGGTGAACAAAATCTACCTTATATTTGCTCGGATGAGTGTTTAGGCCTTGAGCATGTCACAATACGAAAGTCTTTCGCCTTCTTCAGAGTGTCACATGATGCTGTCTTGTGACCCGTCTTTATCAGCTGATGTTCCATGAGGGCGTGACTTACCTGTCACAAGAATGAAGGCAAGTCACGCCCCCCGCTGTCCGTTCACTCCGCCAAGATGCTGGTCCAGGTGGTAGAGAGGATGAAGGCTCCCTTGTCTCTGTTCATGGTTTTTATGCCTCGCTTGCAGATCTCAATGGCCTCTCTGATCCAGCGCTGTTGTTTGTTCTCTTCTGTGCGGATGACCCTGCCCTTCTCCCGGTCCATGATGTGGTTTTCCCTTTTGCAGTGGTCAGTGATTGCTGATTTGTAATGTTCATGTTGTGCTTGTTCTTTTACTGCTCTGATTTTTTCATTTTTTTGACAGGTAAGTCACACCCTCATGGAACATCAGCTCAAGACACCATCATGCGACACTCTGAAGAAGGCGAAAGACTCGCCGAAACATGTCAGGTAAAAAATTAACCTAAAACATAATTGTCTGCTTTTAATGAATCAGTCAAATATCAATAATAAGAAGACAAAATGAACCTAATACAAATAAATGAATGCTTAATAACTCCCCTGCACATGCTCCTAAAAATCCAAACCTTCACCTGTAAATAAAACGTCCCGACCTGAAGACATCTTAATGTTATTATTTTGTTATACACACAGTGCCGCCAAGTGGAATCAAAAATTTGTTTTTATTTTAATTTTCACGTACTGCACGGTGCCCTTTTGACGAATCCGACTGAAAATGAGTCAGAAAAGATTCAAGACAATGATCTTACTCTCTGCCGAATTTTGTGACGTTTTGGCAAAAGGCGTGGCTATTAAGGTGCTGAAAAGTCCGATTGTACTCTGTGGCAACAAAAGCTCCGGCAACATGACTCAGATGATCCTATCTTCTCGAAGTTGTACACATTTGAGGATACTTCTGCCCTGAAGACATCTACCAACTTATTTTACATCGTAGTAGTAGCGCCACCAACTGGTAAAAGCTAATACAAGTTATTTTCTTGGATGTTTTTCTCCGTGCAACTCAACAAGGTCGCCCTCATATATGCTCGGATGACTGTTTCGGCCATGAGGATGTCACAATACGAAATTCGTCCTTTTTCATGAAAAGTTGTGGGAGTGGCATTGCACTGTTCGGCAATAAAACAAAGCTGATTATGAGGTTCTAAATATGAACGACAACTTGTAAAACTTTACACACACATCAGGCCGAGCAAATTTATCAATATTTTATACGTTAGTTGTGCAGCTTTTTTTAAATGGCTCGCCATGGCCCTCGAGAAATGTTAAAAAAAGCAGCTCTGGTTGAGTGTTTCACCTCGCTTTTTGTAAATTTTATGGAGTACAGTGAACCCTCGGTTATCGCGGTTAACGGGGACCGAGACCACCCGCGAAAACTGAAAATCCGCGAAGTAGCGGCGCACCTTCAAAAATGCTTAAAAAAAATAAACAGGTCACTGCTCGGGCCCTAATAATAATAATAATAATAATTTCCACAAAAACAATGGGGACCTCGTAGCGGTCGCTGCTCGGGCCCTAATAATAATTTCTACAAAAACAATAGGGACCTCGCCGCGGTCGCTGCTCGGGCCCCAATAATAATTTCTACACAAAGTCCATTGTGGTGACCCGCCCCCTTTTAAGTAAATTCAAAATGGCCGACTTCCTGTAAAACCTAGCTCATTGCTCCAAGAGTCTTTTTTGTAGGTCTTGGTCTTATACATACAGTGAACCCTCGCTACTTGGCGGTTCACCTTTCGCGGGTTCAGTGCTTCGCGGGTCTAAAAAATATTCGGGGGCATTGTAGTTTCGCCGAGCGGCACGACGGGGCGCTGGAGCGGTTAGACGGCCGGCGTGCGCCAAAGAAGAGCGTGGGCGAAGAGGAGAGTGGACGAAGAAGAGCACGTTCCCCCGGACACGATCGGTGGCGACGTTTCGCGCGGTTCGGACAGTACCAGAGCTCCGGCCGGCGTGCGTGGCAGTTAAGCCGTAGAGGAGCACCTTCCCCGGGCACGGGCGGTGCCAAGCGGCCCCTAAGTTTAACCGAATGGAAGCTCCGGAGGAGGAGGGCATGCTCGCGTCACAGTAAGCCGAAAAGGAGCACCTTCCCCGGGCACGGGCGGTTCCAAGCGGCCCCTAAGTTTAACCGAATGGAAGCTCCGGAGGAGGAGGGCATGCTCGCGTCACAGTAAGCCGAAGAGGAGCACCTTCCCCGGCCACGGGCGGTTCCAAGCGGCCCCTAAGTTTAACCGAATGGAAGCTCCGGAGGAGGAGGGCATGCTCGCGTCACAGTAAGCCGAAGAGGAGCACCTTCCCCGGGCACGGGCGGTGCCAAGCGGCCCCTAAGTTTAACCGAATGGAAGCTCCGGGGGAGGAGGGTGGGCGTGTGTCACAGTTAAGCCGAATTGGAGCACCTCTTCCGCCCGGGAACGAGCGGAGCGCGAAGCTGTCAGTTATGAATGAATAAATGAATAAATAAATAAAGAAAGAAAGAATGGCACCTTTCATTTCACAGGGCACACCAGACGGCGTACCAGCAGGTAAAAGTCTGAGTAATTAAATAAATACAAAAAGAATGGCTGGGGAATAAAAAAATAATACGTTTTAATAATAATTTGGTTTTTTTGTTATAACATCAATTTCACTCTCTCTCTCTCTCCCCGTATATATATATTTATATATTTATTATATATATTGTATTTTTTTTTAAGCATTTTTGAAGGTGCGCCGCTACTTCGCGGATTTTCAGTTTTCGCGGGTGGTCTCGGTCCCCATTAACCGCGATAACCGAGGGTTCACTGTACTCCATAAAATTTACAAAAAGCGAGGTGAAACACTCAACCAGGGCTGCTTTTTTTAACATTTCTCGAGGGCCATGGCGAGCCATTTCAAAATAGCTGCACAACTAACGTATAAAATATTGATAAATTTGCTCTGCCTGATGTGTGTGTAAAGTTTCACGAGTTGTCGTTCATATTTAGAACCTCATAATCAGCGTTGTTTTATTGCCGAACAGTGCAATGCCACTCCCACAACTTTTCACGAAAAAGGATGAATTTCGTATTGTGACATCCTCATGGCCGAAACAGTCATCCGAGCATATATGAGGGCGACCTTGTTGAGTTGCACGGAGAAAAACATCCAAAAAAATAACTTGTATTAGCTTTTACCAGTTGGTGGCGCTACTACTACGATGAAAAATAAGTTGGTGGATGTCTTCAGGGCTGAAGTATCCTCAAATGTGTACAACTTCGAGAAGATAGTATCATCTGAGTAATGTTGCCGGAGCTTTTGTTGCCACAGAGTACAATCGGACTTTTCAGCACCGTAATAGCCACGCCTTTTGCCAAAACGTCACAAAATTCGGCAGAGAGTAAGTGAGTCTTTTCTGACTAATTTTCAGTCGGATTCGTCAAAAGGGCACCGTGCAGTACGTGAAAATTAAAATAAAAACAAATTTTTGATTCCACTTGGCGGCGCTGTGTGTATAACAAAATAATAACATTAAGATGTCTTCAGGTCGGGACGTTTTATTTACAGGTGAAGGTTTGGATTTTTAGGAGCATGTCCAGGGGAGTTATTAAGCATTCATTTATTTGTATTAGGTTCATTTTGTCTTCTTATTATTGATATTTGACTGATTCATTAAAAGCAGACAATTATGTTTTAGGTTAATTTTTTACCTGACATGTTTCGGCGAGTCTTTCGCCTTCTTCAGAGTGTCGCATGATGGTGTCTTGAGACCCGTCTTTATCAGCTGATGTTCCATGAGGGTGTGACTTACCTGTCAAAAAAATTAAAAAATCAGAGCAGTAAAAGAACAAGCACAACATGAACATTACAAATCAGCAATCACTGACCACTGCAAAAGGGAAAACCACATCATGGACTGGGAGAAGGGCAGGGTCATCCGCACCGGAGAGAACAAACTACAGCGCTGGATCAAAGAAGCAATTGAGATCTGCAAGCGAGGCATAAAAACCATGAACAGAGACAAGGGAGCCTTCATCCTCTCTACCACCTGGAGCAGCATCTTGGCGGAGTGAACGGACAGCGGGGGGCGTGACTTGCCTTCATTCTTGTGACAGGTAAGGCACGCCTTCATGGAACATCAGCTGATTAAGACTGGTCACAAGACACCATCACAGGGTTCGAAGTTAACTTTAAAAACTGCTTCCCCATAGGGCAAGTGCCACTAAAATTTGCCTTGCCCGAGTGGCCAAATTACTTGCCCAACTTGGGCAAGTGACAATTCTTTTTCTCTTGCCCTGAGTGACTTTTTGTATGACAAAGTGTATAATTACAAATTGCATGAATTTTTTGTTCGGACAGTTCCCGCCTAGAAAGAATTAAAAATACGTTACAATCATAAGTGTTGCTTATATAAAAATGTATCATGTATTAACACATTAATTAGGTGTCTGCTGACCCAGGATTATGTTATTGTTATGTTATGTTATATATCAAAGAGAATGTGGAATGACACTGAACGATGGAAGGTGGAAGGATGTGGAAAGATCGTGAATGACATTGAATGATTTGGAATGACACTGAAAGATTTTGAATAATACTGAATGACACTGAATGAAGTAAAACTCTCTGGGAACGGGCCAATTCAAGATAGCTGCCGCACTGTGGGGGAGGCTTTGGTACCAAATTTGGAAAGAGACCCAAACGGTTGGGTCCATTTTATATCAGTGTGGGGGTGAAACGTTGGTCTCTGCGGAGCTGTCTGAATATTGGAGAAGTGAGAAGACAAAGTAAAACAGAACAATTAAAATCACTCTTCAAATACATATTGTTTGGTAAGCAGAGCATGATTTACAGCTCACCATTTTATTGCATGCACCAAGCATGTTATACATTTTTCTGTCCACGGGATGGCGTAGTCAAGAAAAATGAAGCATCTCGAAGCCCATTCGTGTGTGAAGTATTTCCCTGCAGGGCTTGGCTGCTTTATGGGGCTTCATTTTGCCATCACTAGTTTTAGATAGTTTTAATTTTTGAAAGAGCATTTTCATTTTACAGTGAACCCTCGCTACTTCGCGGTTCACCTTTCGCGGGTTCAGTGCTTCGCGGGTCTAAAAAATATTCGGGCGCATTGTAGTTTCGCCGAGCGGCACGACGGGGCGCTGGAGCTGTAAGACGGCCGGCATGCGCCGAAGAAGAGCGTGGGCGAAGAGGAGAGTGGACGAAGAAGAGCACGTTCCCCCGGGCACGATTTGGGGCGACGTTTCGCGCGGTTCGGACCGTACCAGAGCTCCGGCCAGCGTGCGTGGCAGTTAAGCCGAAGAGGAACAACTTCCGCCCGGGCACTAGCGGGGCGACATTTCGCTCTGTTCGGGAGCGTACGAGAGCTCCGGAGGAGGCCGGCCGGCGTGCGTGGCAGTTAAGCCGAAGAGGAGCACCTTCCCCGGGCACGGGCGGTGTCAAGCGGCCCCTAAGTTTAACCGAATGGAAGCTCCGGAGGAGGAGGGCATGCTCGCGTCACAGTTAAGCCGAAGAGAAGCACCTTCCCCGGGCACGGGCGGGGCGAAATGAAACCGAGTTCAACCGAACGGAGACACGCTTCGGGGGAGCAGGTGCATGACAATTAAGCCGAAGAGGAGCACCTCTTCCGCCCGAGCACGAGCGGAGCGCGAGGCTGTCAGTTATGAATGAATAAATGAATAAAAAAAATAAATGAAGAATGCTACCTTTCATTTCACAGGGCACACCGGACGGCGTACCAGCAGGTAAAGGTCGAAGTAATTAAAAAAATACAAAAAGAAGTAATTGAATAAATACAAAAATAATGGCTGGGGAATAAAAAAATAATAAGTTTTAATAATAATTTTTTTTTTTGTTATAGCATGAATTTCACTCTCTCTCTCTCTACCCGTGTATATATATATTTATATATACATATATATATATATATATATATATACATATTTATTATTATTTTTTTTTTAAGCATTTTTGAAGGTGCACCACTACTTCGCACTTTTTTTTTTTAAGCATTTTTGAAGGTGCGCCGCTACTTCGCGGATTTTCAGTTTTCGCGGGTGGTCTCGGTCCCCATTAACCGCGATAACCGAGGGTTCACTGTATTTTTTTCATTATCGAATTTTATTTTTTTCTATTCAAGTTTTGAGTTCATTTTCGTTTACTAAAATAACCTTGGGCTGCAACTACTATCACAGCAACGGCTCATTATATTTTGGCTGCTAAATATGCCAATTTGTCAGAGAGAAGACCGTGACAAAGAATGGCCCAATCGCAATAAACACTCTACACCATACGTTCCTCGTTGACGTGTACATGGGGTGTTGCAGAGCACAGGTTCCAAGCGTACCGATATTGCAAAATTGGGACAATGCGTGTGACGACACCAACTTCCGCCTCCTATGTCATCGAGCTTGGCGGCACGTTATCATTATGTATTTATTTGTAACAATTTTGACGTTGAGAGTGATATTAAAACTTAAGTAATGTGGTAGTTAAGAAAAAACCCTGGCTTGGGACCCACCGGAACAAGCTATAGCTTCATTTGTACTATTTGAGGCGCTCTCACAATCTGCGGCGCATGCACACAAGGTCGCTAAGTACGCTAGCTGCACTCGGACAAAACACGTAGGTGACTTTAAAAGAGTGACCGAAATTGCACACATGCAACTGTTTATCATAATGTCATAATTTGATATGTACATTTGAAGAGAATTTTTTTCAGCATGGGCACAAGAATTCCACCGAACATCGCCAGTTCAATGGGATTTTGGTTAAGTCCGCAAATAATTGTGGACAATATACTTTGGCTGCGCGCTCGAATAATTTTACTCGTATATACTTCAATGAGGGTGTAGTGTGGGTATCGGGATCTTTAACACGCCCTAACACGAAGCTGACTCTCCAACCGCCACAGCCTTTTAATGACGAAATTATAAAATAAACAAAAACACTGTTCAACAACATAAAATAAAATAAAAAATCACATCATACTTACATTTATAAACTTTAATCCTCAAGAACATTATTCTCAGGTTGACCGAAAGACGAGGACACGGGAGCGCCTCGGGCATGTTCTTCTTCCTTGTGTAGGCGAATGACGTTTTAAGGTGCTTGTCCGCCACCTGCTGTGCTGAACTATGTATTAAATAAGAAAAGCAAATTGTTGAATGTTTTTTCCCCAATGAAGACTGAATTGTAAAATACCCGGAAATGGCTTTTCTGTTTTATTGTGCATTTAAAAAAAATTCAGATTGTCCTTTTTTGTTGAGATAATTGTTGAATATTGAAATTGCACATGTAACTGGTAATTTAGTTTTAGATATTATTTGAACCAGTGGAGGGCCATGCATTTCACACCTGGGCCTTCAATGAAGTCCTACTTAGTCCTACTTGAATAAATCCCCCTCATAATACCATAATTTATGACACCACGGGTGGACAAACAATATACAGAAAAGCACTTAGACAGCACTGACCGAGTGTTGGACGATATAGCTTCTCTTGAAAGGTCCGTGTTGAAAATGGCCTCGCAAGTGAATCTTCAATTTCTAAAGATAAAGATGTCTTTTAATTGTCCCATAACGGGGACATTTGCAGTGTTACAGCAGCAAAGATATACATCACACAGTGGCACCGACGTAATGTAGCCGTTAATGTATAACATTGGCAGCAGGCATTCATAAAAAGCATGCAAATATACACAGTATATACGTATATACACAGATCCCCATGTATATACACACTTACAGCCCACAACATATACAAGTGTAAGGAAACACTCCTAATGCCTGTCTATGGTTCAGAGGGGAAATAAATAAAAATGCTGCAATGATAAAAAAAAATACTGAATGATTGAAAATACTGCAATGATAAAAATACTGCAAGAATAAAAGTACTGTACCCAGCCAACATGTCCAACTGGGCCCCAAATGGGGTAAATGCGGGATTCCTGGGTACCAAGTGGGAATGGGCTAGAAGTGGGCAATGGTACAGGGTTCCATGTGGGCGCCATCTGGGATTGGTGGGCATGGGCTTAAACTGGGCAAATGTTGTGGGTGCAATACGGGTTGTGTATGGGCTAAGTGGGCATGGGTTAGAACTGGTAAAGATAAAGATAAAGATGTCCTTTATTAGTCCCACAATGGGGAAATTTGAGGTGTTACAGCAGCAAAGATATAGCTCACACAGAGTCGGCGGCGTAATGTAGCCGTTAATGTATAACATTAGCAGCAGACATTCATAAAAAGCATGCAAATATACACAGTATAAACGTATCTAAGTGTAAGGAAACACTCCTAATGTCTGTCCATTATACAGAGGGGAAAATGCTGTAATGATAAAAACTACTGAATCTACTACTGAAACCATTTATAGGTCCTATTTGGGTTATGTGTGGGCTAAGTGGGCATGGGTTAGAACTGGTCAACCATGTGAGGGTCTCATATGGGCTGTATATGGGCCAAGTGGGCATGGGTTAGAGCTGGTCAACCATGTCTGGGTCCTATTTGGGTTATGTGTGGGCTAAGTGGGCATGGGTTAGAAGTGGTCACCATTTATCGGTCCTGTTTGGGTTATGTGTGGGATAAGTGGGCATAGGTTAGAGCTGGTCAACCATGTCTGGGTCCTGTATGGGTTATAGATGAGCTAAGCGGGCATGGGTTTGAAAATTTGTTCTGGAGCCTTTTTGATATTTAATGCATGCTATGCTAATAGTAACCACCCTGAAGACTATTCTCAGTAGAACTATTCAATGGATGCCAAAACGATAGAGACATGGCCATGGAGCCTATGCTGCGAGATTGTGAAAGGACGAAAATAAGTGTAGGATTTTTGAGGACCAGAAGTCAGCTTTTATTAGGTTTGACATTGATTTAACTTATGGAACAATGCAAATTATGGTCGGGTTGTTGTTGGACTTTTTCCGCTTTTGACTAAGGGACGGGTGTTTTTATTTTCTGGGACTCTTTAGAACAAGCGGCACGGTGGCGGACTGGTTAGCAAGTCCGCATCACAGTACAGAAGTGCAAGGTTCTCCCTGTGCCTGCTAGGGTTTTCGCCGGTTTCCTCCCACTTTCCAAAAACATCCATGATAGGTTGATTGGTCACTGGTCCAAGGTCTGAGTGTGAGAGCGGATGGTTGCTTGTCTCTGTGTGCCCTGCGATTGACTGGCAACCAGTTCAGGGTGTACCCTGTCGACTGCCCGAAGACAGCTGGGATAGGCTCCAGCACTCCCGGGGACCCTTGTGAGGACAAGAAGCAGTACAGAGGATTGATTGATTTATTAAAATTAAAATTAAATTCATGTATTTATCTATGCTAAATTTAACAAGGCTGGACGTTATATTTTGTGAATTTACATGTACCCCCAACTGTGACTTAATAACCCTTAAGGGACAAGATAACATTTTATAATATACCAGACAGCTAAGATTGTCATCTATGAACTATTTGACAAGGCAGGTCCAGCATTGTCAGCCACATCCAACAGTCAACACAGTTACTTTTTTTTAAATAAACAAAATCAACATTATTAATTAATGTTATTTTATTAATTCTGTATGCTGTGAAAGATCTTTATTCAAAGTATATTTGAAGTTATTTCTACCTTATTGCTTGATTTTTGTAGATTCAAGTTGGAGTTGTCAAAATTACAGATTCTTTTGAAGGCAGCATATTCAAACTGTGAGAAAAGGAGCGAATGCAAGCTACGCGGTCTTTGAGGTGCGGCAGAAGAGCTGAAAGCACGGTGAGTCCCGAACGATAATTGAATTAATTAATTAATCTTGGGTAAATGTCTGGCTCTCATTTTTTAGACTTACTTTACAATGTGTTTTGTAATTTTTCAAGGTTGCCTGTGTTGGAAAACTGCTTGGTGCGTTAGCTAAAACACAGTATGCTAAAATGATAAGTGACGAGAACACAGAGGGTATATCAACAACGTACGTACTCGAATTATTTTGGGGAAAACTTAAGTACATTATAATCACCCTTTTAATAATACTGATAAGCGTTGTGTGTTTTATTTATTTTTATGAGGACCTTTACAACGAGCTACATATTGTTAGCATTGGGCCTACGACGCTAAACACAGTGTCCCTCGATCTCTCTCCAAAATTCTCCAAAAGACTTAAGCTTTCACTCAAATTAATACAATCTACTCCACTAGCTCATTTAAGGCTTTTTTGTGATGTGTTTGATTTGGGTAAGTAAAGCAAAACATATTAACTGTTGAATGTTGCCTGTTATTTAAATAATAGAAATTCAAGATGAAAGTTGAACAGATATTGAAATGCTAGATTGGCTCATTCAGAATCATGCCACAATGTGCTTTGTATGTTTTGTGTGTGGGTTTATCAAGCTCTAATTCAATGCAGTGTCCAAAACGAGCGCGCATAATTGTTGGATGAATGTTGGTTAATAGAGTCAGATAATAGTTAAAATTCCAACAGTTGAACAGATGTTGAAATGCTAGATTGGCTCATTCAGAATCATGCCACAATGTGCTTTGTATGTTTTGTGTGTAGGCTTATCAAGCTCTAATTCAATGCAGTGTTGAGCTGCATTTGAGAGGAACTACGTAAGTAACTAATGTGGAAAAATTGTGACTTCTTTGTGTACTTTTATTTTGAATATTCAAATTTTGTGGGTAAAGGTTAGAGAAAATAAGTTAAAAATGAGAGCTGTACAGGTATTTAAGTTTTTGGTTTGTAAAATACCCGAATGTGGGTTTCAGCAGGTGAGGCAATGATTGGACAGAGCAAAAGCTATGCTCCAAAATAGAAGTGATTACACCTTCACTAGACTAACCTGCAGCTAATTACATAATTATAAAATTAACACTTTAACCTGGCTTCCCCATCACAGATGTATTCTTTTAAATGCAAAGCTTTTTGTTCTAGCTTTTGTTGTTAAATGACATTCATGCCCAAGTGTCTATGCATCCATTGCAGGGATGTTTTCTCAAGTGACGAGTCTGAAGCCTGTGATGACGAAGTACCATCTACACCTCCCCATGGATTGTCACAGAGAAAAAGCTTCCTAACCAAGAGAGGCGCTGCAGAAGGTCCTTGAGTACGTCCAACGTGTTGAGTCTGTGAGTCTACTGCAGGATCTAATGCAGGTATGAAAATGATGAAATTTTAATGTATTATCTTCAAAATTATAAATAATTATTTAATTTCTTGAAATATAAAATTAGGTACCCTAAACCCAAGTAGGAACCCCAGTCCCAGTACATTCCTGATTCTGGAGCTACAGAGATCAAACCATCCTACTGTATCACTAAATAGCCCCACCTCTAAAACCCTGATTCGGAAGGCCGAGTTGAAAGACTTCAGAGTTCAAGATGGTCAACTGCAACTATGATAAGCCGAATGTGTTCACCCCAAGTCGGAAACTGAGAAAAAGACTCAATTTTCACATGATTTCAGTCCCTTCTATATTTAAAAGAATGTATTGGGGCTCTAAAAATGTGAAATATTTTTACAAGTATTTCTTTTACTACTCATAGGCAGTTTCATAATAATAGTACAATTTGGCATCGTGTATTGTTTTTTGGTTCCATTCAAAATGCACAAGACGTATAGACATATTTTGTTTGTGGATCGCTGCAGCATCACACGAGCGCACAGAGACAAACGTGGCAGCAACTTAAAACAATTAAAATATCGAATCGAAATCGGGAACTGAAAATCAAAAATCGAATCGGGGCTTGAGTGAATCGTTACCTCCCTAATCATAATCATTTTGGTAGAATGTTGGGCTCTTGCCCTTTGAGTGTATATGGCGTTACCGAAGCTGTTCACTTAATCGACAATTCCTTTCCTGTGACGTTTATCATACCCAGTTTAACTGCCAAAATATTTTTAAGTGTGTGATGATTATCTGGATCGAGTGACACCCATGTTATAATGGTTGCAGGTATTGGTGGATTGGACGATAGTGTCAGAACAATGATGGCGTTCATCATGACAAATCCTCTGTCTCTGAAGTACAATCTCTTTGGACATCGTAGCAAGAACAAGCGCCGAGACCTGCCTTTTTCTGATGTTCTATACGGTAATATATTTTTTTTTTAATTTTTTTTTTAAGGGATTGTGGTGTGAAGACATTTCAGCATGTCCCATAAGGTTTCACAATCATTAAATAGCTTTACTAAGTTGGCTTCTTGTCTTTTTTGTTTTAGGAGCACTGAAAAGGAATGGAGCCACAAAGGACATCAACGAGAAGGACACAGGCAACCCTGTCCAAGTGGTTCATGGGAGCTTGTGATCAAGGTGGGAATAGGGCAGTTCGAGCTCGGAGATCTCAAGGCAACTGTCAGGTTTAAAACGTCCTGACGCCATTTTTAGACTGAAGGTGGCATAAATCCAGACCAAACCAGTTAGAGTTTTGTTTTTGACCATTCGCGAATGGGAGAGGAAGTCAGGAGGTGAAGCAGGCGTCTTGCCAGTTCAATCTCGCGCACTCTCTCTCACTCTCTACCACCCGTTCGGTCTTTTATCAGCAACCTAAGCAGACAATGGAGGTCTGTCTGAAATTCTAGCAGGCAGGCAGGAAGCAATCAACCACAGTAGTCAGTCAGGAATTCGAAACTAAAGTGTGTGCGTGTGTTCCAGTTGTGCGCGTGTGTGCTAAAGCAATAATGTGAGTGTCTGTGTGTGTGCGCAATTATAACTGATACAAATAGTGTATAAAAACATGATTAGAAATACACAAACTATTTACATATCCTCATCCCATCTCACATTCACCCGTTTGTGGGTTTAAATCATGTCCTTACGGCTTTAAGACAGATCATCATAATGAAATCATACAACAGTGTGGTCATCCGTGGAGGGGCGAAAACCCTCAGTAGGGACAAAATTCCCCTCCTCCCTTCCGGCGTGGAACGAGATTCTCATGGTATGTTGGTCACTTGGGAATAAAACATAAAAAAACTTCACTATACCTAGTGAAAAATAACAAAACTGTCTCCACGCAGAGTTTGTCTCCACGCAGAGCTTGTCTCTGCGGCGACTTGATGGAGGCCCTTGCCTCGTTGTAGGAGGGGACAGCCGTCTTTACCTCCCGGATCTTCGTGTGTGGTGTATGTGTGTGCATGTGTGGGGGCAGGGGCAAAAGGGTCCATGTGTTATTTAGGTTTCAGTGTCCAGTTCGAGTTTGTCATTGTCCAGTTCGAATTCGTCATTCTCAACATCAATCAGGTTGTAATGGTACATTTGGGCAACAAACATGCAGTTAATAATCATCTTTGTCATAAGAATAATGCAACATGAACAGACTACACATAACAAAAATGAAAACCATAATTATCCCGGTATATTGTCTTTCAAATTCTTCGTAGTGGTCATAACATCAATAATTGTTTCATTTTATTAAAAATGTAAATGCAGTAATGTTCTCCAATCAAGGCTAAAATTCTTTATGTACGTCATTAATTTCCAAACAATATCTAATCTTTTTGTTCTGTGGCTTCAACATTCGTATCTGTGGCTGGTTGTGCGGTTCCGATGTGCGTGTGGTCCGATATTGTGACTCAGGTGGGCTCCTGTTCGAGGGATTCGCGTTGCTCGGCCTTTAGCTGGAAACCGGAGAAGCTTGTACTGCAACTGGTGGATCCAGCTGCCACGCCCCGCGACCTTTGCTGCCGTCGGGGTCACTGCAATCATCTGGCGAGGGCCATCTCAGCATTCACTTGTCCCAACGAAGTCGTTTCAGCACCTTGAAGAAGAGTTGGTCTCCCACACGGACGTGATTTCTCTGTGGATCAGAACACACTGACCAGTAATTGCGTCTTTTTTTTTTTTTTTCTTTTTGGTCAAAACATGTTTCCCATGTGGACTGGGACTGATGTGCCAGTCGCTGGTGGTTCTGATGAACCTGAGAGTCGATAGGGGATAGTGTCCTAACTTCGGCTGGCACTATCCTCATTGTTGTGATTGAAACACAGTCTGGTCATTGTCTCCTTTTTTTCCCTCATTGTCTTGATAAGTCTGCCCTTAACAGTCCCATTAGTGCGTTCCACAAGTCCTGCAGACTGTATGCACAATGACGCTTTGAGTCAATTTTGCAACAACTGTCCCACTTGTTACAACATCATTCACAAAATGCATAATTTTCACTTCAAATCACTTCTTGAAATTCCAAATGTCAGGATAATTTGTGTTAGGTTGAAGATGTATTTTATCCCATATTTTACTCTATTAGTATTGCAAAAGAATTGTTCCACAGCGTGACCCATGTTTGACCATATGGATGAGAAGACTTCACAGAGAAGCGGATGCCTGAAGACTGGATCAACGTCTGCAACATCAAAGGAGGTGTGCTGAGACACACCTCTGAAACAAAAGGACTGAGACTTTAGTACCAGAGCACTAAAAGGGCATATCTGCCTTTTCAATCAGTGGATGACTGCCATTGATGTCTGTCTTTCCTCTTGTGTCTGAGATGTTTACATGTTCCTGCTGGTGCTCCCCCCTTCATCCCTTAGTGCAAATACATTGTATTGTTAGGGACTTCCCTAATAAAATAGAGGGCTCGGCGGAGTGTGCTCCAGAACGAATTTGGAGATGTAACTGAGCACACCTCCGTTCGTTCTCCTCGCGAGTAAAAGATCAACTCTTGTCTTCCTTCCATTCATTTAGCCTATGTTCAGTGAATGCTTAGGTGATTGAACCTGACAATTTGATTACACAACACTTTTTCCAACTGTTTTAGCATCAACATATGTTGTCGGAAACAACTTAATCCATTTTGAAAACATATGAATTACAACCAAACAATATTGCATCTCAAACAAATAACACTGTCTAAAAAAAAGTTTTTTGTTGAAAAGTCTGTATGTGGGAACAATTTCATATCATACTACCCCTCTCTTGACACATAGTTATGCTCTTGTGTCACTCTTATTACTTTTCCAATCAATGAATTAGGCAGCCAGGATTTGCCATCTGCCAATTTGCTGATCCTGTCCTCAGCAATGTTTGCACCTTTGTTCTCCCAATGTGTGCGTTCAATTACTGGTACCTTTTTCCCTGGCGTGGGATCAAATTGTCAAGTTGATTTTCTGCGTGTGTGTGCGTGTGGGGGTGTGTTCATTTTCCCTTTTAGCTGCGCTGTGTCGATATAAAGGCGAGGCAGTTTCCAATTGTAATTGTGTCATTTTCTGTTAAGTGAATTTTGCGTTCACAAATAACTATTTTAGACGTGCTTTATGCACAACTTTTCTTTTCCTGTTGTGGTTTTTAAAGCCCAATGTCGACAGAACGCATGAACATTTATCTTGACTGTCAGTCCACATTGTAACCATACAACTCATACAAGATGGGAAACCCCAAATTTTAATTAGCTCACACCCGCCTACGCTCTTCCTGCTTATCCTAACAATCTCTTATCCGTTGGTATCACAATGTTAGTACTCCCATCGCATAAAAGTCAGTTTGATTTCAGGCTGCGACCTTGGTTCTCAAACACTTTTACTTCTTATCAGTCTGGAATGCGCACCTGGTCTGTGTTACAAGTCTGAGTTCCTCCAGTCGGGAGGAAGGTCAAGTCGCGGTTTGGTGATAATTTGGACGGCTCCACAGTCGTGTGGCGCCTCCTAGATGATGCGGGGAAAAAATGACGCTGGGCTGAAATGCACCGCAACTTATCAGTATAATGTGTCCCTGTGACAATTAGGCCGGCGTGCAATGTGAATGTGGTGGGAAAAGAATGTAATTTTTTGATTCCTTAAAGCAGCAGTGAAAGCTCTTAATCACACTCTAAGTGGTTCTCTGCCACGAAATCCAAATTGTTGTGACTAAATATGCAAATGAATTCATTTTGCCCTGGTTCCTGCAGTAACCCAGGCTAATGAAGTCATTTTTTGCAGTCACTGTTTTGCTCAAATGGCTTATAATAATTTGGTAGTGCGTTAAGATGCTTTGTCGATACAATCTTGTAGTGTATCTTCACAAGTTCCAACATACACAACCCATTCCATGGCCATGACGATACTGTTTTAAAGATTACCAAGGCTTGTTGGACCTTTCTCTGCCACATAAATTACAGCCCTGAGAGGCACTGGGCCTCAACTTTATCTATGAAGGGTCAGGGATTTAATGGGGGTCACCGAGGCGTCCCAAGGAAAGTTTTTACAGAAAAGTGGTCTGGCAATATCTTTTCTCTTTCTTATCACTGACAATGCGCCCCTTTAAAGTTTTGACGTTTGTTTGAATTCGCCCGTGCTTATTAATTCTATTGAAGTCCAATTTTGCCAGTGTATCACGGCCTAATGAGTAAAACGCATGTTGATGTAGAACTCCTTCTACACACACTTTTATGTTTGACTTTTTACGTCACGTGATCCTCCATTGCTACCACATCTCGTCCTGAAAAGTTAATGTTTTGTAACAAGACTTACTGCTTCCTCCTTTCTTTCTTTTCTTTTTCCTTCCTTCTGCCCAACACGTTCATGCTTTCTGTGCATAATTTAGAATTTTCTTTTCCATTTTACAAGTTGGCCAATTTAAATTAGGTTGTTTTATTTGAAAAGCCTGTAATTCTCTTTTTTTTCCCCTTTTCACCTAATCACAAATTTCTTATCACAAAAATGAACATGTTAATTCTATTTTATTTCCTATTTTTCCAATCTTGTGACTCATTTCACTTCAACCAGTTCTACCTTAAAGTGGACAAGTACACATCAATGTTTTTTGTAGTTTCTATTTTCTTCTCTGCTTTAATGAAAATTATAGCCCTTCTAGCCAAATTTTTCCTGTGTCATTTCTATCTCTGCATTTCATTCCATTTCTGGCCTACCTTAATACTAAAACAAAAATGCTCTTTCAAAAATTAAAACTATCTAAAACTAGTGATGGCAAAATGAAGCCCCATAAAGCAGCCAAGCCCTGCAGGGAAATACTTCACACACGAATGGGCTTCGAGATGCTTCATTTTTCTTGACTACGCCATCCCATGGACAGAAAAATGTATAACATGCTTGGTGCATGCAATAAAATGGTGAGCTGTAAATCATGCTCTGCCCACCAAACAATATGTATTTGAAGAGTGATTTTAATTGTTCTGTTTTACTTTGTCTTCTAACTTCTCCAATATTCAGACAGCTCCGCCGAGACCAACGTTTCACCCCCACACTGATATAAAATGGACCCAACCGTTTGGGTCTCTTTCCAAATTTGGTACCAAAGCCTCCCCCACAGTGCGGCAGCTATCTTGAATTGGCCCGTTCCCAGAAAGTTTTACTTCATTCAGTGTCATTCAGTATTATTCAAAATCTTTCAGTGTCATTCCAAATCATTCAATGTCATTCACAATCTTTCCACATCCTTCCACCTTCCATCGTTCAGTGTCATTCCACATTCTCTTTCATATATAACATAACATAACAATAACATAATCCTGGGTCAGCAGACACCTAATTAATGTGTTAATACATGATACATTTTTCTATAAGCAACCCTTATGATTGTAACGTATTTTTAATTCTTTCTAGGCGGGAACTGTCCGAACAAAAAATTCATGCAATTTGTAATTAGACACTTTGTCATACAAAAAGTCACTCAGGGCAAGAGAAAAAAAATTGTCACTTGCCCAAGTTGGGCAAGTAATTTGGCCACTCGGGCAAGGCAAATTTTAGTGGCACTTGCCCTATGGGCAAGCAGTTTTTAAAGTTAACTTCGAACCCTGTGATGGTGTCTTGTGACCTGTCTTTATCAGCTGATGTTCCATGAAGGCGTGCCTTACCTGTCACAAGAATGAAGGCAAGTCACGCCCCCCGCTGTCCATTCACTCCGCCAAGACGCTGCTCCAGGTGGTAGAGAGGATGAAGGCTCCCTTGTCTCTGTTCATGGTTTTTATGCCTCGCTTGCAGATCTCAATGGCCTCTCTGATCCAGCGCTGTAGTTTGTTCTCTTCTGTGCGGATGACCCTGCCCTTCTCCCGGTCCATGATGTGGTTTTCCCTTTTGCAGTGGTCAGTGATTGCTGATTTGTAATGTTCATGTTGTGCTTGTTCTTTTACTGCTCTGATTTTTTAATTTTTTTGACAGGTAAGTCACACCCTCATGGAACATCAGCTGATAAAGACTGGTCTCAAGACACCATCATGCGACACTCTGAAGAAGGCGAAAGACTCGCTGAAACATGTCAGGTAAAAAATTAACCTAAAACATAAATGTCTGCTTTTAATGAATCAGTCAAATATCAATAATAAGAAGACAAAATGAACCTAATACAAATAAATGAATGCTTAATAACTCCCCTGCACATGCTCCTAAAAATCCAAACCTTCACCTGTAAATAAAACGTCCCGACCTGAAGACATCTTAATGTTATTATTTTGTTTTACACACAGCGCCGCCAAGTGGAATCAAAAATTTGTTTTTATTTAAATTTTCACGTACTGCACGGTGCCCTTCTGACGAATCCGACTGAAAATTAGTCAGAAAAGACTCAAGACAATGATCTTACTCTCTGCCGAATTTTGTGACGTTTTGGCAAAAGGCGTGGCTATTACGGTGCTGAAAAGTCCGATTGTACTTTGTGACAACAAAAGCTCCGGCAACATGACTCAGATGATCCTATCTTCTCGAAGTTGTACACATTTGAGGATACTTCAGCCCTGAAGACTTCTACCAACTTATTTTTCATCGTAGTAGTAGCGCCACCAACTGGTAAAAGCTAATACAAGTTATTTTCTTGGATGTTTTTCTCCGTGCAACTCAACAAGGTCGCCCTCATATATGCTCGGATTACTGTTTCGGCCATGAGGATGTCACAATACGAAATTCGTCCTTTTTCGTGAAAGGTTGTGGGAGTGGCATTGCACTGTTCGGCAATAAAACAACGCTGATTATGAGGTTGTAAATATGAACGACAACTCGTGAAACTTTACACACACATCAGGCCGAGCAAATTTATCAATATTTTATACGTTAGTTGTGCAGCTTTTTTGAAATGGCTCGCCATGGCCCTCGAGAAATGTTCAAAAAAGCAACCCTGGTTGAGTGTTTCACCTCGCCTTTTGTAAATTTTATGGAGTACAGTGAACCCTCGGTTATCGCGGTTAATGGGGACCGAGACCACCCGCGAAAACTGAAAATCCGCGAAGTAGCGGCACACCTTCAAAAATGCTTAAAAAAAATACAATATATATAATAAATATATAAATATATATATATATATATATATATATATATATATATATATATATACGGGGAGAGAGAGAGTGAAATTCATGTTATAACAAAAAAAACAAATTATTATTAAAACATATTATTTTTTAATTCCCCAGCCATTCTTTTTGTATTTATTTAATTACTCCGACTTTTACCTGCTGGTACGCCGTCCGGTGTACCCTGTGAAATGAAAGGTGGCATTCTTTATTTATTTATTCATTTATTCATTCATAACTGACAGCCTCGCGCTCCGCTCGTGCCCGGGCGGAAGAGGTGCTCCAATTCGGCTTAACTGTGACACACGCCCGCCCTCCTCCCCCGGAACTTCCATTCGGTTAAACTTAGGGGCCGCTTGGCACCGCCCGTGCCCGGGGAAGGTGCTCCTCTTCGGCTTACTGTGACGCGAGCATGCCCTCCTCCTCCGGAGCTTCCATTCAGTTAAACTTAGGGGCCGCTTGAAACCGCCCGTGCCCGGGGAAGGTGCTCCTCTTCGGCTTACTGTGACGCGAGCATCCCCTCCTCCTCCGGAGCTTCCATTCGGTTAAACTTAGGGGCCGCTTGGAACCGCCCGTGCCCGTGGAAGGTGCTCCTCTTCGGCTTACTGTGACGCGAGCATGCCCTCCTCCTCCGGAGCTTCCATTCGGTTAAACTTAGGGGCCGCTTGGCACCGCCCGTGCCCGGGGAAGGTGTTCCTCTACGGCTTAACTGCCACGCACGCCGGCCGGAGCTCTGGTACGGTCCAAACCGCGCGAAACGTCGCCACCGATCGTGTCCGGGGGAACGTGCTCTTCTTCGTCCACTCTCCTCTTCGCCCACGCTCTTCTTCGGCGCACGCCGGCCGTCTAACCGCTCCAGCGCCCCGTCGTGCCGCTCGGCGAAACTACAATGCCCCCGAATATTTTTTAGACCCGCGAAGCACTGAACCCGCGAAAGGTGAACCGCGAAGTAGCGAGGGTTCACTGTATGTATAAGACCAAGACCTACAAAAAAGTCTCTTGGAGCAATGAGCTAGGTTTTACAGGAAGTCGGCCATTTTTAATTTCCTTAAAAGGGGGCGGGTCACCACAATGGACTTTGTGTAGAAATTATTATTGGGGCCCGAGCAGCGACGGCGGCGAGGTCCCTATTGTTTTTGTAGAAATTATTATTAGGGCCCGAGCAGCGACCGCTACGAGGTCCCCATTGTTTTTGTGGAAATTATTATTATTTTTATTATTATTATTAGGGCCCGAGCAGTGACCGCTGCGAGGTCCCTATTGTTTTTCTAGAAATTGTTATTAGGGCCCGAGCTGCGACGGCTGCGAGGTCCCTATTGTTTTTGTAGAAAATATTATTACTTTTATTATTAATAATATTATTATTATTATTATTAGGGCCTGAGCAG
>NW_028283954.1:7500-15000 GCF_059441095.1 Idiotropiscis lumnitzeri
CCCGAGTCATAGGAAGTGCCGTGTGGCGGGGCCGGGAGGACCGCTCCTCCTGCGTCGGACCCGAGTCATAGGAAGTGCCGTGTGGCGGGGCCGGGAGGACCGCTCCTCCTGCGTCGGACCCGAGTCATAGGAAGTGCCGTGTGGCGGGGCCGGGAGGACCGCTCCTCCTGCGTCGGACCCGAGTCATAGGAAGTGCCGTGTTGCGCTGGTGGGGCCGTGCCCGCCAACAGCCTTCAGTGGTCGGATACCACGTTTGCAAGCTCCCCGCTGGAATGGGGACTTAGAAGAAATGAGGGGAAAATTCCCCCGGAGCTCCGTGCCTGAGGGCGGGCTGTGAGCCGCGCCGCGTCCGCCAACAGCCTTCCATGGTCGGACACCATTGTTCGCAAGTTGCCCGCTGGAATGGGCACATAGAAGAAATTTCGAGGATAACATCCACCAGAGCGCCAGGGCGGCCGTTATTGCAGTATGCGTCCGCCTGGCAGCTCTCTTCCGCGGGAACCATTGGGCAATTTCTTTCACGGAGGTGGACATAGAAGAATTTTTGTTTCTAAAAACGTGGTTCCTAAAAATGTGCCCCAGGTGTTTTGGAAAACCCGGGTAAACCTGGGAAGTAGGCAAATGACCCTCTGACTAGGGGTAAAAACGTTTGCCTACTGCAGCGCCCCTAATGCAATTCGGCGGAACTGCAACGCCCCTGGTCGCCTAAACGCTACCCCTGGTCGCCTAAACCTCACCCCTGGTCGCCTAAACCTCACCCCTGGTCGCCTAAAAGTCACCCCTGGTCGCCTAAATTGTCAACCCCTGGTCACCTAAATTGTCAACCCCTGGTCGCCTAAAGGGGACTTAGAAGAAATGAGGGGGCAAATTCCCCCGGAGCTCCGTGCCTGAGGGCGGGCTGTGAGCCGCGCCGCGTCCGCCAACAGCCTTCAGTGGTCGGATACAATGTTTGAAAGGTCCCCGCTGGAAAGGGGACTTAGAAGAAATGAGGCAAATTTCCCCGGAGCTCCGTGCCTGAGGGCGGGCTGTGAGCCGCGCCGCGTCCGCCAACAGCCTTCAGTGGTCGGATACAATGTTTGAAAGGTCCCCGCTGGAAAGGGGACTTAGAAGAAATGAGGCAAATTTCCCCGGAGCTCCGTGCCTGAGTGCGGGCTGTGAGCCGCGCCGCGCCCGCCAACAGCCTTCAGTGGTCGGATACAATGTTTGAAAGTTCCCCGCTGGAAAGGGGACTTAGAAGAAATGAGGCAAATTTCCCCGGAGCTCCGTGCCTGAGGGCGGGCTGTGAGCCGCGCCGCGTCCGCCAACAGCCTTCAGTGGTCGGATACAATGTTTGAAAGGTCCCCGCTGGAAAGGGGACTTAGAAGAAATGAGGCAAATTTCCCCGGAGCTCCGTGCCTGAGGGCGGGCTGTGAGCCGCGCCGCGCCCGCCAACAGCCTTCAGTGGTCGGATACAATGTTTCAAAGTTCCCCGCTGGAAAGGGGACTTAGAAGAATTGAGTAAAATTCACCCGGAGCTCCGTGCCCGAGGGCCGGCTATGAGCCGCGCCGCGCCCGCCAACAGCCTTCCTTTGGTCGGATACAATGTTTCAAAGTTCCCCGCTGGAAAGGGGACTTAGAAGAAATTTGTGAAAATTCACCCGGAGCTCCGTGCCTGAGGGCCGGCTATGAGCCGCGCCGTGCCCGCCAACAGCCTTCCACGGTCGGATACAATGTTTCAAAGTTCCCCGCTGGAAAGGGGACTTAGAAGAAATTTGTGAAAATTCACCCGGAGCTCCGTGCCCGAGGGCCGGCTATGAGCCGCGCCGTGCCCGCCAACAGCCTTCCACGGTCGGATACAATGTTTCAAAGTTCCCCGCTGGAAAGGGGACTTAGAAGAAATTTGTGAAAATTCACCCGGAGCTCCGTGCCCGAGGGCCGGCTATGAGCCGCGCCGTGCCCGCCAACAGCCTTCCACGGTCGGATACAATGTTTCAAAGTTCCCCGCTGGAAAGGGGACTTAGAAGAAATTTGTGAAAATTCACCCGGAGCTCCGTGCCTGAGGGCCGGCTATGAGCCGCGCCGTGCCCGCCAACAGCCTTCCACGGTCGGATACAATGTTTCAAAGTTCCCCGCTGGAAAGGGGACTTAGAAGAAATTTGTAAAATTCACCCGGAGCTCCGTGCCCGAGGGCCGGCTATGAGCCGCGCCGTGCCCGCCAACAGCCTTCCACGGTCGGATACAATGTTTCAAAGTTCCCCGCTGGAAAGGGGACTTAGAAGAAATTTGTGAAAATTCACCCGGAGCTCCGTGCCCGAGGGCCGGCTATGAGCCGCGCCGTGCCCGCCAACAGCCTTCCACGGTCGGATACAATGTTTCAAAGTTCCCCGCTGGAAAGGGGACTTAGAAGAAATTAGGCAACTTTCCCCGGAGCTCCATGCCTGAGTGCGGGCTGTTTGCCGCGCCGTGCCCGCCAACAGCCTTCAGTGGTCGGATACAATGTTTCAAAGTTCCCCGCTGGAAAGGGGACTTAGAAGAAATTATGAATATTTTTGTTTCTAAAAACGTGATCCCTGAAAATGTGCCCCAGGTGTTTTGGAAAACCCGGGTAAACCTGGGAAGTAGGCAAATGACCCTCTGACTAGGGGGGAAGAACGTTTGCCTACTGCAGCGCCCCTAATGCAATTCGGCGGAACTGCAACGCCCCTGGTCGCCTAAACGCTACCCCTGGTCGCCTAAAAGCTACCCCTGGTCGCCTAAAAGCTACCCCTGGTCGCCTAAACGCTACCCCTGGTCGCCTAAACGCTACCCCTGGTCGCCTAAACGCTACCCCTGGTCACCTAAACGCTACCCCTGGTCGCCTAAACGCTTCCCCTGGTCACCTAAACGCTACCCCTGGTCGCCTAAACGCTACCCCTGGTCGCCTAACTGACCCCTCGTGTGTGGGGATCAACGTTTGCCTACTAGGGCGTCCTCCGGCGGCCTCTCGGCAGTACTGCAGGCCCATTTTAGCCGAGCCCATTGAAATGAATGGGGGAATTTTATACGTTTTTGCCTTTTTTTCCCCCCCTCGTTCTTTTTGTATTTATTCATTTATTTCAACTTTTACCGACTCAACCGCCCTCCGGCGTGCCCTCGGCGGTCCCGCAAGCCCAATTCGGCCGAGCCCATTGAAATGAATGGGGGAATTTTATACGTTTTTGCCTTTTTTTTTCCCCCCCCCTCGTCCTTTTTGTATTTATTCATTTATTTCAACTTTTACCGACTCAACCGCCCTCCGGCGTGCCCTCGGCGGTCCCGCAAGCCCAAATCGGCCGAGCCCATTGAAATGAATGGGGGGATTTTCTACGTTTT
This sequence comes from Idiotropiscis lumnitzeri, assembly GCF_059441095.1. NCBI lineage: Eukaryota > Metazoa > Chordata > Actinopteri > Syngnathiformes > Syngnathidae > Idiotropiscis > Idiotropiscis lumnitzeri. Next base: position 10,831 of record NW_028283954.1, read on the forward strand.
TGCCTTTTTTCCCCCCCTCGTCCTTTTTGTATTTATTTACTTATTTCAACCTTTACCGACTTAGGGGCCACTTGGCACCGCCTGTGCCCGGGGAAGGTGCTCATATTCGGCTTCACTGTCAGGCAGCATGCACTCCTCCTCCGGAGCTTCCATTTGGGCAAACTTAGGGGCCGCTTGGCACCGTCCGTGCCCGGGGAAGGTGCTCCTATTCGGGCCAAGTGTGACACACGCCCGCCCTCCTCCTCCGGAGCTTCCATGAGGGTAAACTTAGGGGCCGCTTGGCACCGCCTGTGCCCGGGGAAGGTGCTCCTATTCGGCTTCACTGTCACACAGCATGCACTCATCCTCCGGAGCTTCCATAAGGGCAAACTTAGGGGCCGCTTGGCACCGCCTGTGCCCGGGGAAGGTGCTCATATTCGGCTTCACTGTCACACAGCATGCACTCATCCTCCGGAGCTTCCATAAGGGCAAACTTAGGGGCCGCTTGGCACCGCCTGTGCCCGGGGAAGGTGCTCCTATTCGGCTTCACTGTCATGCAGCATGCACTCCTCCACCGGAGCTTCCATTTGGGCAAACTTAGGGGCCGCTTGGCACCGCCTGTGCCCGGGGAAGGTGCTCCTATTCGGGCCAAGTGTGACACACGCCCGCACTCCTCCTCCGGAGCTTCCATTTGGGCAAACTTAGGGGACGCTTGGCACCGCCCGTGCCCGGGGAAGGTGCTCATATTCGGCTTCACTGTCACACAGCATGCACTCATCCTCCGGAGCTTCCATAAGGGCAAACTTAGGGGCCGCTTGGCACCGCCTGTGCCCGGGGAAGGTGCTCATATTCGGGCCAAGTGTGACACACGCCCGCACTCCTCCTCCGGAGCTTCCATTTGGGCAAACTTAGGGGCCACTTGGCACCGCCTGTGCCCGGGGAAGGTGCTCATATTCGGCTTCACTGTCAGGCAGCATGCACTCCTCCTCCGGAGCTTCCATTTGGGCAAACTTAGGGGCCGCTTGGCACCGTCCGTGCCCGGGGAAGGTGCTCCTATTCGGGCCAAGTGTGACACACGCCCGCCCTCCTCCTCCGGAGCTTCCATGAGGGTAAACTTAGGGGCCGCTTGGCACCGTCCGTGCCCGGGGAAGGTGCTCCTATTCGGGCCAAGTGTGACACACGCCCGCCCTCCTCCTCCGGAGCTTCCATGAGGGTAAACTTAGGGGCCGCTTGGCACCGCCTGTGCCCGGGGAAGGTGCTCATATTCGGCTTCACTGTCACACAGCATGCACTCATCCTCCGGAGCTTCCATAAGGGCAAACTTAGGGGCCGCTTGGCACCGCCTGTGCCCGGGGAAGGTGCTCATATTCGGGCCAAGTGTGACACACGCCCGCACTCCTCCTCCGGAGCTTCCATTTGGGCAAACTTAGGGGCCACTTGGCACCGCCTGTGCCCGGGGAAGGTGCTCATATTCGGCTTCACTGTCAGGCAGCATGCACTCCTCCTCCGGAGCTTCCATTTGGGCAAACTTAGGGGCCGCTTGGCACCGTCCGTGCCCGGGGAAGGTGCTTCTATTCGGCTTCACTGTCACACAGCATGCACTCCTCCTCCGGAGCTTCCATAAGGGCAAACTTAGGGGCCGCTTGGCACCGTCTGTGCCCGGGGAAGGTGCTCCTATTCGGCTTCACTGTCACACAGCATGCACTCCTCCTCCGGAGCTTCCATGAGGGTAGACTTAGGGGCCACTTGGCACCGCCTGTGCCCGGGGAAGGTGCTCATATTCGGCTTCACTGTCCGGAGCTTCCATTAGGGCAAACTTAGGGGCCACTTGGCACCGCCTGTGCCCGGGGAAGGTGCTCCTCTCCGGGCTAAGTGTGACACACGCCCGCACTCCTCCTCCGGAGCTTCCATTAGGGCAAACTTAGGGGCCGCTTGGCACCGCCTGTGCCCGGGGAAGGTGCTCATATTCGGCTTCACTGTCAGGCAGCATGCACTCCTCCTCCGGAGCTTCCATTTGGGCAAACTTAGGGGCCGCTTGGCACCGTCTGTGCCCGGGGAAGGTGCTCCTATTCGGGCCAAGTGTGACACACGCCCGCACTCCTCCTCCGGAGCTTCCATTAGGGCAAACTTAGGGGCCGCTTGGCACCGCCTGTGCACGGGGAAGGTGCTCCTATTCGGCTTCACTGTCACACAGCATGCACTCCTCCTCCGGAGCTTCCATAAGGGCAAACTTAGGGGCCGCTTGGCACCGTCTGTGCCCGGGGAAGGTGCTCCTATTCGGGCCAAGTGTGACACACGCCCGCACTCCTCCTCCGGAGCTTCCATAAGGGTAGACTTAGGGGCCGCTTGGCACCGCCTGTGCCCGGGGAAGGTGCTCATATTCGGCTTCACTGTCACACAGCGTGCACTCCTCCTCCGGAGCTTCCATTTGGGCAAACTTAGGGGCCGCTTGGCACCGTCTGTGCCCGGGGAAGGTGCTCATATTCGGGCCAAGTGTGACACACGCCCGCACTCCTCCTCCGGAGCTTCCATGAGGGTAGACTTAGGGGCCGCTTGGCACCGCCTGTGCCCGGGGAAGGTGCTCATAGTCGGCTTCACTGTCAGGCAGCATGCACTCCTCCTCCGGAGCTTCCATTTGGGCAAACTTAGGGGCCGCTTGGCACCGTCTGTGCCCGGGGAAGGTGCTCATATTCGGGCCAAGTGTGACACACGCCCGCACTCCTCCTCCGGAGCTTCCATTTGGGCAAACTTAGGGGCCGCTTGGCACCGCCTGTGCCCGGGGAAGGTGCTCATATTCGGGCCAAGTGTGACACACGCCCGCACTCCTCCTCCGGAGCTTCCATTTGGGCAAACTTAGGGGCCGCTTGGCACCGCCTGTGCCCGGGGAAGGTGCTCATATTCGGGCCAAGTGTGACACACGCCCGCACTCCTCCTCCGGAGCTTCCATAAGGGCAAACTTAGGGGCCGCTTGGCACCGTCTGTGCCCGGGGAAGGTGCTCCTCTCCGGGCTAAGTGTGACACACGCCCGCACTCCTCCCCCGGAGCTTCCATTAGGGCAAACTTAGGGGCCGCTTGGCACCGCCTGTGCCCGGGGAAGGTGCTCATATTCGGCTTCACTGTCAGGCAGCATGCACTCATCCTCCGGAGCTTCCATAAGGGCAAACTTAGGGGCCGCTTGGCACCGCCTGTGCCCGGGGAAGGTGCTCCTCTCCGGGCTAAGTGTGACACACGCCCGCACTCCTCCCCCGGAGCTTCCATTAGGGCAAACTTAGGGGCCGCTTGGCACCGCCTGTGCCCGGGGAAGGTGCTCATATTCGGCTTCACTGTCAGGCAGCATGCACTCCTCCTCCGGAGCTTCCATTTGGGCAAACTTAGGGGCCGCTTGGCACCGCCTGTGCCCGGGGAAGGTGCTCCTATTCGGGCCATGTGTGACACACGCCCGCACTCCTCCTCCGGAGCTTCCATGAGGGTAGACTTAGGGGCCGCTTGGCACCGCCTGTGCCCGGGGAAGGTGCTCATATTCGGCTTCACTGTCAGGCAGCATGCACTCCTCCTCCGGAGCTTCCATTTGGGCAAACTTAGGGGCCGCTTGGCACCGCCCGTGCCCGGGGAAGGTGCTCCTATTCGGCTTCACTGTCATGCAGCATGCACTCCTCCACCGGAGCTTCCATTTGGGCAAACTTAGGGGCCGCTTGGCACCGCCTGTGCCCGGGGAAGGTGCTCCTATTCGGGCCAAGTGTGACACACGCCCGCACTCCTCCTCCGGAGCTTCCATTTGGGCAAACTTAGGGGACGCTTGGCACCGCCCGTGCCCGGGGAAGGTGCTCATATTCGGGCTAAGTGTGACAGACGCCGGCCTATTACCCCCGGAGCGATGGAGCTGGGGGCGCTCGCTCCCCGCCCGTGCCCGGGGAAGGTGCTCCTCTCCGGCCTAAGTGTGGCAGACGCCGGCCTATTACCCCCAGAGCGATGGAGCTGGGGGGCGCTCGCTCCCCGCCCGTGCCCGGGGAAGGTGCTCCTCTCCGGGCTAAGTGTGGCAGACGCCGGCCTATTACCCCCGGGGCGATGGAGCTGGGGGGCGCTCGCTCCCTGCCTGTGCCCGGGGAAGGTGCTCATCTCCGGGCTAAGTGTGGCAGACGCCGGCCTATTACCCCCGGAGCGATGGAGCTGGGGGGCGCTCGCTCCCTGCCT